>NW_005871382.1:253724-310263 GCF_000147115.1 Myotis lucifugus
AGCCATCTTGTGAGGGCGTGAGGGTTAATTTGCATATTACCTCTTTATTATATAGGATTACATAGGATAGTGAAAATGGTAGGAAAGATACTCATAAGGCACAGACACAGTAAGAAATCAACATTCAAATTTTACTGACTATAGTGTATATAGGATTTAGTATAAAGTGTATAGTGTATAGTATATAGTATAGGGTCTTATGTACCTTAATTTTATGTGTATGCAGTGTCACAGCTCTCGTAATTTTGGCAGCTATTAGTATTATTTTGCTAAATGCTTTTCATTATTATCTGATCAGATCCTTATAGCCCATGAAGCATAGTACAGTTATCTCCAATTTACATATGGGGAGTTAGGATGGGGGAGTGAAGGAGTGTGCTCAAGGTTGGACTGCTGCTTAGGGCAGAGTTGGAATCCTGATGTAGGTGGTTTAACCCCAGAACTCTTACCCACCCTGTTCTGCAGCCTCGAATAGAGCTCCTTACTCATCTTCTTATTGCAACATCTCGTGCATAATCCGCTTGGGATACTACTCAAATAATGTAATTATGTATTATTACACTTGCATCTTAAAGTTGACAAAGGGTAAATTTTAAATCCTATTTGGCAGTGAAGACATTGGACCAAAAGATGATCTTCTAGCTCTGTAATATTGGAAAGGGAAAATTGCCATTAATTAAAGCAGTTTCATTCTGGGTAATAGACGTGATCATTTTTGTTTAGAAATATTGCCCTTTTCCTCCCTCCTCCCCCCTTTTTCAAATATTTAACTAGGTTGACCCTGTTATTTCTCAGATGTTCAGATAGGCAACACATTTCCTAAGGAGCAAGCTATAGGTCTTCATTTTAAAGCGTTCACTGAAATTAGGTGAAATGAGTTGTAACTTGCAGGCTAAATGTGGCATATTGAGATAGGTTTATATGGTTCCTGCAAAAACACACGCTTCTTTCAGAGTTGAGATACAGTTGAAATAGACCTTGCAGACCAAAAATCTTTTAGTTGGAAGAAATGCAATATTAAGCATTTATTGCATAATTGAAAGTTTGACTTGCTTTTAGTTTGTTTGTTTTTTCCTTGATATTGCCTGTTTAAAGCCTACTAGACCCATAAATAAAAGACATATAAGTCTGGTGGAAATTGTGCTCTGATAACTCCCTGTCAGCAGTACCAGTCCATCTTTCAGTCAGGTGCTAGAGAAACTTTTGTTAGGGTGCAACATTGCCATCTGTCCTACGTCTGATTTTTAGAATCTGCCATGCAGAGTCTTACCTGCCATGACTCCCACCACAATACCTGCCGTAGAGGAAATACGGAGCTTAAAGGGAACTGACACACTCTAAAAATAATCTCCAACAAAATTGACAGATGATTTTTTCAAATTGCTTTAACATTCCATTTGTGAGACAGAATCATAAGTTGGTTTTAATAAATGGAACAGAAACAGGTGATTTGCAAGGGAAGTGATACTTATAAAAAAAAGATTTTATAGAGGGACTAATAGAAAATTCATAACCTTTTATCCTGTGTTTGAGATGTTCTCAGACTTGCATGATGAATTAGAAATACATCATCAACTCTCATTTCCTGGATTTACTGTTTGGCTAGGAATATTCATACGCTTTTCAGCTCTTGTTATTGATCTTTTATTGTTGTTTGCCACTTCCACGAAGAGGTGGCTAGGAAGGTGTAAAATGAAGTTTTACTTAATTTCATCAGAACTTCAAAAAACTAAAACTTCCCAAAGAAGGAAAATAGAAGTATGGAATAGAATGAAATTTGAATAATATCTGTGGATCTTATGATTTTGTCTTGTCTTGTAATTTAAATTCAAACTGATTTGTTTGGGAACTTGATTACATAAGCTGTGTATGAATATAAATAATAGCAAATGTAATTTAAAATTAGATTTTAAAATTGAGCACTTAACATTTGTCAGGAACAATTGAGAGTGATTTGTAAATGTGAGGAAGAAGAACATCATCCTCTCAAAGATTTTTGAATAATGTATCTTGATATTTTTTCCTTGTTCTTTTTATGCTGGATGAATAATGTATCTTGATATTTTTTCCTTGTTCTTTTTATGCTGGAAGAATCCATAGATTAAGGCAAGGATGAATGTCCTTAAAATTCTTTTTAACATGTGTGCAATGATGTATGCATCTCTTTAAAAAGGCCTATCTTGGACACCCCTAGCCTCTTTTCTTTTTTGAAAATATAGTCTAGTTTAGGGTATATTTAGCTATCTATTTTTTATTATGGAAAAGTTCAAACATATGCAGAAGCAAAAGTAGATGGGAAAGTGTAATGAATCCCCTATGTGCTCATCAACCAGTTGAGCATATGAATGAACAACTTCTGGCCAATTGTGTTTCATCAATATTCCCCTCCTCCCCCCCATTTTATTTTGAAATCATTCCCAGACATATTTAACTTCTGACTTTTCCACAGCAGTGTCCATTCTCCAGTTTAACCAAAACAACCAGTGTTTTTCTTTTCTCTTTGTTCAGAAAGTGAGTGTACTTCTGAACAAGGAAGATTAAAAACAAAAAAAAGTATTTTTTTTTTAATGGATCAACCTGGCTTTTTTTGTTTTTTTCTGTGATATGGCGATAATAGAACTTGCTACCAGTAACACACTGTTTGTATGTCGTTTTCTTACGTAAATGCTAGTTTAAGGAATGAGAATGATTGGTACAATTTGAATTATACTTAAGGTCTTTTACTACTGTTTAAAATTGTATGGTGATTCCTTAAACATTTATGTTAAAGGAAAAAATGGAATGCTCTTACATTTTATTAGTACGCAAATTGTAAACAATTTTTTCCTTATCGATACTTAAAAAAATAGTTCTCCCTCCTAGTCCTCCCCCCCC
The DNA here is from genome assembly GCF_000147115.1 of Myotis lucifugus. Taxonomy (NCBI): domain Eukaryota; kingdom Metazoa; phylum Chordata; class Mammalia; order Chiroptera; family Vespertilionidae; genus Myotis; species Myotis lucifugus. Next base: position 256,599 of record NW_005871382.1, read on the forward strand.
CAAAGAAATTCTATTTAAAAAATGTTATTGATTTTAGAGAGAGAGAGGGGAAGGGACAGAGAGAGACAGACAGACAGACAGACATTGACTCGTTGCTCCACCCATCCTTGCACTCATTGGTTGATTCTTGCATGTGTCCTGACCGACCCCACCTTGGTGTAAGGGGACGATGCTCCAACCAACCAAGCTAACCGGCCAGGGGTAAAGAAATTATTTAATGCTCAAATTACTTGCCCAAACTTCATATTTTTAAAAAGAACTTTCCAGTTTTCAGAGGAAATAATTCAGCTTGCATACTTTAATATTTATATTTTAAACATTATAGGAAATTTCAGACATATATGTAAAAGAGGGAATCATGTTAGAAACTACCAAGTAAGTACAAAGGTTGCCCATCTTATTTCATCCATGCCTCAATCTGCTATTCCTGACTCAGTCTGCATTATTTTGAAGAAAATTTGACATCATTTCATTCATAAATAATGACTTTAGTATGCTATTTGTGAAGATAAGATTTAAACTTGTGGAAGTTTTATAACCATACAGAACTCAGTATTTTGAAACTAGGATATAAGAGATGCCAACAGGCAATTCATAAATAATTATTTGCCTGATACAAGGAGTAAGCTGTATGGTTTCGTTAAGGCTTATGGAAGAGGTACAGGTGGATTGGTATTTCTGGTCTCTTTGGAGTTTGCGGTAAAGTCATGCATTATGGACCAGGTGAAATACATGGTTCACAAAGGGCTGAAGAGGGAAACCATTCAGCCGGTTCAGGATAGAGTGAGTAAACCAATGTGGTTAGAGAAGAGGTCTCTGGGTAAGAGGAGTGGAAAGTAGGGTTGAAAGGTTAGGAGAAGGCTAGATGGAAAAGGATCTCAAATGCAGGTATTTGGCTCCCTTTTGCTAATGAGTTGAAGTCCATTGTGGGCTTCATCTGATAGATCATAGTGGTGTTCTAGGAAGAGCAATCTAGAGAATTTAGAATGCAACGAGACTTAGCAAATAGAAAATTAGCCTACCATGGTGATTTAGACCATGATAAATAATAATAAAACCCTAATATGCAAATCGACCAAACAGCGGAACAACTGGTGGAACAACCGGTCACTGTGACGCGCACTGACCACCACGGGGCAGATGCTCAACGCAGGAACTGCCCCCTGGTGGTTAGTGCACCATAGCGGGAGTGCCGCTCGGCCAGAAGCCAGGCTCATGGCTGGTGAGCGCAGCTGTGGTGGCGGGAGCCTCTCCTGCCTCTGCTGCAGGCAGGCGGTAAGGAGCAAGGGGTCCCGGCTGCGAGAGGGTGCAGGCCGGGCTGAGGGACACAGCTTCCCCGACCCCACCCCTCCAGTGTACGAATTTTGTGCACCGGGCTTCTAGTGATAAATAACTTAGGCAGTGGCAGTGGAAAGGAAGGATGGATTCAAAGGTGATTATGGAGGAACTGTATGTACTAACTGGTTAGAGATGAAAGATAATAAGTAAGGTAAGAGTAGATAAAAGCTACCAGGAACAAACTATAAAGGAGGGCTCAGGATGGTTCATTTTAGGCAAGGTCTACATTTAAAGGTTGAGGGAGTGGAGAGCTGACCTGTAGATTTTTCTGCATGTATGTCATGTAGTTTTAAAGCAGTGGTATCATTCTTTTAATTAATTGGTTTGCCATTTTCTGATTACATGTTTTGTATCTGAAAAGGGTTCCCAGACCTAATTCTTACGTGCATGTGGCAGCTTCCCCACACCAACAAGCAAGTCTCACACCCCAGCAGGGTGTTCAAGAATTCAACTCAATTCTGACACTGTGTACCTGGGGATAGATCCCGCAGGTTAGGGGCTCAGTCCCACCAAGCTGCCTTCCACTTCAGATGCCAGGCACAAGCCCAGGTTGTTACCTGAACTTGTGACCATCTATAAATCAGAGGTTCTCCTCTATTAATTTGTTAGAACGGCTCACAGAACTGAGGCAAACCCATTCATTCACTAGATCACTGATGTATTACAAAGGATATTAAAGGATGCAAGTCAGTAACTAGATGAGAAGATACACAGGGGAGGTCCTGAAGGAAAGAGCTTCTGTCCTGGAGCTTGAGGCATGTGGAAGCTTTCTGATGCCCCAACGTGGAATTCTCCCAGAAAAGGCTGAGGAGCTAGATGTTTATGAAGGCTCATGACCCAGACATAACTAAGTCATTGGTCATTGGCAATTGATTCAACCTGCAGTCCCTCTCCCCTCCTCATGTCAAGAGGTGGGACTGAAAGTTCCTGTTCTCTGACATGGTTGCTCCCGTTGGCAACCAGGCATCATCCTTGAAGGATCCAGAAGTCACCTCAACAAAACAAGAGACACCATTGTTGCTTTTATCACTTAGGAAATTCAAGGGACTTGGGAGCCGTGAGTCAGGGAAGGATGAAGACCACATTCATACGAAATAACCATTGTATTTCTTATAAATTGCAGTATCACAGTACCTAAGTCCAAAAAGATAACTTTAATTGCAGATGTTTACTCTTAGCTAAAATTTGATTTCTGGAGACAATAGTTATTTAATGTCAGAGAAATCTCTTTTTTTCAATACTTAGTCTTGTAAGTAACAGGTAAGCTTTAACATTTAAGGAGGCAGAAAAAGATAGAAAGTTGATATTTCCTTATTCTTAAACTTTTCCAGTGCAGCTTACAGCATTTTCAGTGTGGAGATTTCTATTCCCCACTAAGTGCTCCCTGATACTGTTGGAGAGCAGGGCACCTCTGAGCTGCTCTTTATCTTTAGTCTCACAGGTAACCACCTGCCATCCACAGTGCTACTTGCCCCTCATCGTCCAGTTCATCCTATTCCACTCAGATTGTTGCCATCCCTCACAGTTCACCCCGTTATAAATTCCTTTGACGATATTTGTGTTTGCTCAGACCTCTGGTCTCCTCCTAATGGTTTGTCTAAATATGATTATTCATTCCAAAATAACATGCAAAAATGTGTTCTGTTCTACTCGAGGAGTGTTTTCAAAGTGCAGTTCCACATGCAAACAGCGGGCCTTCGTAAGGGGCAACTAGTATATCCTAGACCAGTGGTTCTCAACCTTCTGGCCTTTTAAATACAGTTCCTCACGTTGTGACCCAACCATAAAATTATTTTCGTTGCTATTTCATAACTGTAATGTTGCTACTATTATGAATTCGTAATGTAAATATCTGATATGCAGGATGGTCTTAGGCGACCCCTGTGAAAGGGTGGTTCGACCCCCAAAGGGGTTGCGACCCACAGGTTGAGAACCACTGTCCTAGACTTTCACAGCATGTTAGAGTTGTCTAGCCCAGATAACCAAAGATAATTATGATTACAGGTGAATTTATAGGGTGACATAATGTGAATACCATTAAAGTGAGGTGACCATTATTTAAGTATTACTGGTATCTCAATTAGCGTGTTGTTGTTTTTTTAATTTAAAAGCCACATGCCAAATAAAAAATTTTCTCTTACTCTATATTTAGAAACCTCTAAGATAGAGTTTGGTTTAAACAGTTTAGTCAAAATGAAAGCAAGCAAAGACCGTTCAAGTGATGAAATGTTCTTATATGAACTGGAAAAATACAACTCATTGATTTTCACTAGATTATTTTCTTCAGGGTACTTAGTGGGTAGAAGTTAAAGGTGAGATCACAAGTTGGTTCAGGATTGGCATATCTATGGGGTAGTTGGTAGGGAATGTTCTTTGTGGTCGAAAGTGAAAATATTAGTATTTCATTACTGGGATTAGAAGTAGTCACTCTGGACAGAGAAAACTGAAAATGACTAATATCGTTCACTAGTCTACTAGAGCTTAAAAAAAAAGTAATTTCCCTAAGTTACACTTTGATGCTCTTAGGTGCATTAAGTCCTGGTGTGCTTGAGACTGGGACCCACAGCAGCCATCTTAGAGTGCAGGCACGTGATAACTTCGTCACTCTGGGTGCGACCAGACCTTAAATGACGTATCATTTTTTTGTGTTCATCTAGCATTTACTTTCTCAGCCACTTCCAGGGTCATGTTGCTACTGTGCAGATGGTCTATATGTGATGGGCAGAATTCCTGCATAACTATTCTCTTGGGACCTCGTCTTTTCTATGATTGACTTCATCTTCTGCAGTAGAAGGTCCCTGGTCTTAAAATCCACTGGGACAGCCAAGCTAACTTAAAGCGCCAAGCACAAGCAATAGCAGTTACGGAGAAGCAAATGCCTGTACCATGATTCTGAAGGCAGTAGTGTGCATGACAGTACCTGTAGCTATTCAATATGGATGCTTCATAGACGTCCACCTTTATGACAGGGGGTAGGGACTTGGGATGGATTAGATCTGACTGAATACTAGTTGATATTTCTACTTTCTTTTGATATGCTAATAGTTAAAACTTGATTTCCACCATTTTCCTTCCTTACTCATTTAGTTTATCTGTAGAGTATGTCAGTCCTTTCTTACAATGCATACTTCTGTTTGATTTTTAAAATCACTAAACATAGGAACTATTTGAAGCCATACTAAATTGCTCACCTAGATCATAGACTGCGCCATCACTTTTCATGAATATAGCCTCTTAACTGAGGTTTTCTTTTTTTTTTAATGCCATTCATCAGTCATAGATTTATTGTTGCTTGCCAGCAGCTAGCAGGGGTGGAGGATACACAGCCATGCCTTCCTGCAGGGAGAGGTGCCACTGGCCCCCCGCAGCATTTACACGCGTTTCACACAGGGCAGGTCCTCATCTCCTTGGCAGGCAGCTGCACGTCTGAGCCTCAGCTGTGCCCCTCTCCACCTTTGCACAGGGTCCTTGCACCCTTCTAGCACTCTGCCGGGGCAGCAGGGGCAGCAGCTTTTCTTGCAGGTGGTGCATTTGCATCGCTCGTACTTGCAGGAGCCAGAGCAGGTGCTGGAACCACCAGTAGGACAGGGGCTCAGGGTCCATGTCCAGCAGAGATGCTCCTGGAGAGGGTGAATTGGCTTCTCCCAGCAACTGGATGCTTAATGGCGTCCTTAAGTATTTAGATTTCCTTACTTTGGGAGAGAAGTATCTAAAACTGGGAGATCTCTGATGAGTTTTGTTCTGTAGAGGAATGTTATAGTGAGGCTCTCGTATGTAGATACTACTCATAGCAGGTAACTGGCATTTCACCTGTTACATAAGGAACTACTTATTGCAGGAACTACTAATTTGTGAAATTAAGTCAATTGCTTCTTTAAGAAATGACATTCTAGTTATCTCTAAGCCATATCCTAAGAATAACAGTGCTTATTTTTTTTGGTAGAAGTTGCTACCTTAACATTTTCATCATTTGAAACATTAGTCTGTGAAAAGAAAATACACTCTGGAACTCAGCTTTTTATTGCATTTCCTAGAGGCCCAGAGCACGAAAATTTGTGCGGGGGTGAGGGGGGGTCCCTAGCCCACCCTGCCCCCTCTCACAGTCTGGGAGCCTTTAGGGGATGTCCTACTGACAGCTTTGGCCCATTCCCCGCAGGGAGTGGGCCTACACTGCAGTCTGGCCTCCCTCTGCGGAAGACTACGGGCCAATTAGGGGAAGGGCTATCATGTGATTGTGGAAAAAGAATGTTGATCTGATCTTCCGTTGTCTTGAAATTGGTGGCGGCAGAATACCAGAGTTTGTGACAAAGAGGGGTGTGTTGGATGCTGTCACTGCTGGCCCTCGCAGCCGCCACGGTGTTGTCCAGGAGGACATTGGTCTATCTTGTCTAATTAGCATATTACTCTTTTATTAGTATAGATGAGACCTTATTAGAGAGATAGCTGATTGAAAAATTTCATTTTATTTATTTATTTATTTTTTAATATATTTTATTGATTTTTTACAGAGAGGAAGGGAGAGAGATAGAGAGTTAGAAACATCGATGAGAGAGAAACATCGATCAGCTGCCTCCTGCACACCTCCTACTGGGGATGTGCCCGCAACCCAGGTACATGCCCTTGACCGGAATCGAACCTGGGACCTTTCAGTCCGCAGGCCGATGCTCTATCCACTGAGCCAAACCGGTTTCGGCCATTTTATTTTTTTGGAGAGGTTTTTTTTTTTTGCTTCTGAGGTATGCTAAATAATTTGTCAAAATCTTTTAAAAAATATTTTTATTGACTTCAGAGAGGAAGGGAGAGGGAGAGAGAGATAGAAACATCAGTGATGAAAGAGAATCATTGGTGGGCTGCCTCCTCCATGCCCCCTTCTGGAGATTGAGCCCACAACCTGGGTACGTGCCCTGACTGGGAATCAAACTGTGACTCTTGACTCATAGATTGATGCTCAACTACTGAGTCACACCAGCCAGACTGCCAAAATCTTTTTTACCAGTAATTGGTATATCTAATTTTAAGGACTATATGGCTATTTTAACTTAATTAAAATTAATTGTAGTTATATATGTGACATAATAGCAGAGAAGTCTTTACCAACTTTTCAAATTAATTTGGGTCTTTAGGTAATATTTCATTTCTTATGTGGAATAGATTAATCATGAAAATATTTTCCAGTTTAATTTTTTAAATTCCATGCAATATAACTTTTAAATAAGCATAGAATTGGCCATTTCAGTGTGTCTGCAAATGAAAACCATATTTTTCTACTGTTCAACTGATACAAGTTTTTTGCTTTCAGGAAATTACTTTGTTTTGTGCAAGTCTATATAAATTGTGTTTGAGGGTTTTAAAAGGTGGAATTGTAATTTCTGGTCGTTTTGTTATAAAGAAGTATAATGGCAAGGATAGCAGAATTATTTCTAATTAGGATTGGAGAATCACAAACAGCATTATAGAGGAGGTGACATAGTAGTTGGGCTTGGAGGATTTAATAGTTTTATGACAGGCATTGCTTATGCTCATCCTTTCATCTGGAAAGACATGCATATTTTCGTGACTTTGAGTTTGGAATTCAGGGTACCCAGGGCTGGTGGGAAAAGGGTCTAGGAAAAAAACCATCCTAAACAGATTGAAGGGTTTTGATGTGTTATTAAGGAGGTGAAGCTGTATTGTCAGCATTGAGGAGTCTGAACATTTAGAGCTTGGCACTGGATGTGTGGCTGAGGGGTGGGGCATTGTGATTACCTTCTAGCTTGAGGATTAGGTGCTAGGTGGGCAGTGATGCTGCACCCCAGGGCAGTACAAGAAGATGAGGGTGGAAGTTTGTGGTGGGCAGAGATGATTCAAGTTTTGGACAACATTGAGGGTTACAGACTATTTTATTTTATGATACTGAGCATATTTTGAAATCTGGGTTAGAATGGGAGTTGAGGCTTGCTGATACATAATCTTAACGTCCTTTCCTCTGCTGTTATTGTTGTCTGCTTTGTTCTATTCTGTTACTTCTGGTTGTTATTTTCATCTGTAGGCAGAATTCTATACTTTGAATTGTGTTTCAGGAATGCTTACGTCATGTGATTGTGGAAAAAGAATGTTGATCTGATCTTCCGTTGTCTTGAAGTTGGTGGCGGCAGAATACCAGAGTTTGTGACAAAGAGGGGTGTGTTGGTTTGGATTTGACCCAGAGAGAAGTTTTGCTGTTCCAGGGGAATATTTTATTGCTTAGTTTTCCAGCCTTTTCTCTTTTGACTTCCTGTTGAATTATTTTTCTTCTATAGTAGACGGTACAAGGTTAAGTTCTAAATATAATATGTTGTCTTTGGTGAGAGGTATTCTAGAATTCTCACAATTCCCTTCTGGTTATTTGTCCCACTGATTTTAATAGTTTATTCTAGCACATTTGGTCAGAAGATTTAGATAAGACTTTGGGGCAATGCCACACAGAGAAAACATTTTTTAGAACATATCAGTTTAGCTTTCTCTGTAATTCTAGCACTTTTGTGATTTTCCAGCTTTGACAATATTTTGTTGTTGTTGTTAATCCTCTCTCGGGGATGTTTTTTCCATTGGTTTTTAGAGAGAGTGGAAGGGAGGGGGAGAAACAGAGAGCCCTTCTTTACAGCAGGGCTTTGGCTAACAAAACTAATGTCAGCATTGTATAAACACATTGGCAGATGTTTTCCTTCCAGTAGTTACTTTAAGGAGCATTAAATATTGTCAGAATTAATATTTTTTCCCCCTATTGTAAATGAGTTCAAATTGGTAGCCCAAAGATATATGGATTCTAAGTTGTGTGTGTGTGTGTGTGTGTGTGTGTGTGTGTGTGTGTGTGTGTCTTTGTTGTTTTTGTTAATTCTTGCCCAAGGATATTTTCCATTGATTTTTAGGGAGAGGGAAGAGAGAGGGGAAGACAGAGAGAAACATCGATGTGAGAGAAACACATTGATTGGTTGCCTCCTGCACAAACTCCAACCAGGGCCCAGGCCGGAATGGAATCCAGGACCCTTTGGTCCACAGGCCGACACTCTATCCACTGAGCCAAACCGGCTACGGCTGTGTATGTGTGTTTTTAACAAGGTGTTGATTTCAGAAGAGTTTGTTCTGAAGTTCTTTCTGATTACTGCTGACATTGTGTCTGTAGTATTTATAAAAAAGTAGCATTTCAAAAGTCAGTTTGGAAAACAGTTTGTGAGATTGAAGACAGTTGCAGGGTGCACATTGTGCTGTGCAAGCGATTGTGTTGGGATTCTGTCAGTGGTTGCTGAGTGAGTGACCATTGGGGTGACCTGTAGTAACACCTGCTACTACAGGTGGTGGACCTAGCGAAGTGTTACATTAGATGGCACATGATCTCTTTTTATGGTGAAGTTACTGAGTTCCTCTAACACCTTCACATTTAACATGTTCAGTTGTGATGTAACAGTTGGGACCAGGAAGGACAGTATGAAAAAAGTTTTATGTAGAGTGTAGGGTAAATGTTGCTCCATTTTGTACAATTAACATTATCTTTCTTCTAGTCCGAGTGGTAAGAAGTTCAGAAGCAAACCTCAGTTGGCAAGGTACCTGGGAAATACTGTTGACCTCAGCAGTTTTGACTTCAGAACTGGAAAGATGATGCCTAGTAAATTACAGAAGAACAAACAGAGACTGCGGAATGATCCTCTCAATCAGAATAAGGTTGGTTAACTTACTTATGACATCTGTATTCTATTTCAAGAGCTCTCTAAACAACTTTAAAATATAACACTGAGATTTTAATTGCATGTCCAGTTTTTTGTTTTTTCTCCTCCTGCTAAGCATTTTGACTTATAAATCTGATTAATTTCCTGGTAGTGCAGTCCTTCCAGAGGAGGAGCCTATGTAAATGGTACACAGTTGAAAACACATTTCAGTATCTCTCTAGGCCAGCATACATCACACTTTTCGCACCTTGGGACTATTTACAAAATATTTCTTTGTCGATGTTAATTGTCTCCCCCCCCCACCCTTAAAATAGTTCCTGTTGCCAAAAAGAGGAAGCATTTTATTTTATTTATTTATTTTTTTAAAATATATTTTATTGATTTTTTACAGAGAGGAAGGGAGAGAGATAGAGAGTTAGAAACATCGATGAGAGAGAAACATCGACCAGCTGCCTCTGGCACATCTCCAGTGTACATGCCCTTGACCGGAATCGAACCTGGGACCCTTCAGTCCGCAGGCCGACGCTCTATCCACTGAGCCAAACCGGTTTCGGCAAGAGGAAGCATTTTAATGTGGCATGTATTCTTACCATATAGTTTATAGTTACCTATTCTATATGGATTATGGTTTGAGAAAGGGGAGTTTTTATTTTGACTTGTTGATCATCCTAATACAGTGATTAGAGATTTTCCCAATAGCTCTTATTTTTAATGAACGGTTTAGTTGATGGTTTGTAGTATAGGAATTTAAACAAGTAGCATTTGAATTATAATGCTAATTTAGTTGTATTAATGCACCCAGTATCTTTACAGAAGCACCTTTAACCCCACCCCTCCCAAGGGCAACTAATCTTATAACCATTTTTTCTCAAAATTTCTTCCTGCAAATTCCATAGATATGTGTGTATGTGTGTTGCCACCACCATTGTCTCACACGGACTGAAAATGGCGAAGGGAAAGGAAGGGCTTTCTTCCTAGGGATGTGACTGACGTAGCCCTGCATGCACTTGGGAGCCGTGGTCCAGGGCAAGGGCTTCGGATCCAGGCCCATGGATTGATGCCCTGGCTCTGCCACTTACGAGCTCACACAGACCCAGGCAACTTCTTACCCTGTGATGGCCTCAGCTTTCTCAGTGAGGTAGTAGAGTCCTCCCTTAGTGAGCATTGTGAGGGGTGAAGAGGAATTTATGTGAAAACATCTCCCCAAGTATTTGACCCATGTTAGTTCCTTCCCTGCCCCCAGTGCACCTTCCTAAGCACTAAGCTACCTCAGTGAGCAGTGCTGCCTGGTCGCCAGTGCAAGAAACTTTCTGCCCAAGCTGTTTTCCTCCTCTTCTTTCACTTTTCCTAAAAGGTATGGGGTCTCTGTTTCATATCTCTTTATTCAGAAATCAGCTTCCTAGTTTGTTTACAATAGTTTAATTCCAAAAGCTGTTATGGAGGTTAGACTGCAGTGTTTCCTCGTTTGTAGCCTTGGTTACCTTGCACAGGTTCCCATGGGACATTGGCAGGTACCTTGTTTAGAGAGGCAGCGTGGGAGGGGGGGCTGAAATGGTGTGACTTTGGTTTGATAGTTAAGAAGGTGTTAAGATACGAGAGAGTGATAGGAGTAGAGGGAGCTCATGTTAGTAAAAGTTGGGACCTTGAGTAGTGTATAGGCAAAGCTGTGTGAGTTCAGCTTAAAGAAACCTTTATTCTAGGTTTATTTTGCTTCTTAAATATACTAAAACAGCCTTCTAAAAACTCTAACCACAGTGCTGGTATCTATTGAAGGGGCTCAAATATTTATGGAATGAGTGGACCGCTTTCAAACTACCTTGTTACCAGAATCATGGTTAAGCTACCCTAAGTGTAATGTGAAGATAAACTTCCTGAAGGTTATGATTCACTAAAAACCAAAACCTAATTCGTCTCTTTAGTTTGTGTGCTCCTTTGCGCTCTAGCCGTGCGGACTGCTCCTCCTGCACCGTGGCGTGTGCTTTCAAGATTCTGCTTGCTCATGTGCTGTGTCCTCTGCTTGGAATGCGCCCCCCTCCCCCTCTACCTGGCAAGCTCCTCCTCCTCCTCATCCTCATCGTGGCCCAGCTCCATTGTCTCGCCTCTGTGAAGCCTGCCCTGCGCTCTCCAAGCAGAACAGCCCCTTCATTGTGCCTCCCTGGTGCTTTGCTGTTGTGTTTGTGGTTGTTTGTCCGCGTCAGTACACTGTGAGCTCCATGAGGGCAGGGACCATGTCTTCTTTTTGTTGATTCTGTATGTGTTGTCCAAAACCTAGCACACGGTAGGTACTTAATACATGTTTGCTTCATGTTTATTTGATTAAATATCTACCTCATTCCATAAGTTCATAGTGGTCATAAATGTTTATTGAATAAATTAATGTACTGTACATTTTTTTTGGAAATGCCTTTCATTGTCATTGGTTTCTGAAGATATTCTATTAGTTTAAGGGAGAAAGACTAGAAAAGATTTAGAAATCATCAACAGCAAGTTGATATTTGAAGTCTTGAGCGGCTTTCTCAGAGCAACGCTCTGCAAAAGTAGTTTTTGTGCTGATGGGAATGTTGTACCCACCTGCCACATGTGGCTATTGAATGTTTGAAATGTGGCTAGTGTGACTGACTAACTGGACTTTTGGTTTTATGTAATTAATTAAAGTTTAAATAGCCACATATTCCTAGTGGCTACCATATTGGACAGCACAGTTCTCAATCCTCAATAGGTACATAAGAAAAACAGAAACTTTGCTTTGAAAGCTACATGTCATTTTGGCATTTATGCAAGCTTTCGTTTTTCAAAGAGGAGATGTTTCAAGGTTTCAGAGATAGTCTCAACATTTTAAGAAGTTTGTTTCTTAAAAAGATGGTCTGTTTCTTTAAAAATTTAATTGGAGAACTCTAGGATTGGATAAAGAAGAGTATAGTGATTCTTAGTGTAAGATGTGTTTAAGAAGCTTGGTTTTGTTGCTATAAATTCCTTTTATTTTAATGTTTCAGGTGTGTAAACAGTAAACTCGATTCCATGTGTTTCTGGCTCTTAAGAACATCAAAATGTTTATCAATTAAAGCTACAAACTAATAAAATTCAAACTCCCTAACAATATAACATAAGATGTATTTTACAAATTTCTTACAATATTTATATGGCATGGAACAAGTTATTTTTTACCTGGGCTTGTCAGTTCTAATACCTTGGAAAGACTCAGTTCTTTCACTACATTTCTCTATTCACACCAATTTGATACATTTTGAAATAAAGAGCATCATCTTCTCTTGAATGGAATTCATTGTATAAGTCTGTCATTCATTTCTCAAACTATCTCGGTGTATGGTAATATGCAATTGTGATTATAATTCACACAGCTTTGCATTCTGTATCGCTGTGTCCTAGGTAGTCAACCAAAAGATCTAGCAGGTGCTTGTTTTGACTATCTTCAACAAAATACTAAAAATAAATTCTTGTAGAGAGTTAATATCATGGGGACAGCATCTGTAGTTTGAGAAACAAGTGAGCTGCTGCGATGGTGGGCATCCGGTTGGGTATTGGAGTCTATAGAATAGGTGCAATATGGAGAACGGGTTAGGAAAAGGGAAACTGAAGTAGAGAAAGCAGTTTGGGCTGATGTAGTCTAGGAAAGAGATGTCTTGAATGAATGCTGTAGCAGGAGGCATGGAAAGGTGTGAGACTCGAGAAGTAGCACATGTAAGTACCTGGTGAGTGCAGGAAGAAGGACTTGATGCCTGCTACAATTCTGGCTGGAGACATTCGGGGCAGGGGTAGAAAAAGCTGCTGCTTGCTTAGAATTTATGTCCAATGTGACTATAAATGATAAACCTACCCTGTTAATTGTTGTCTTCCGTCTACCCCTAGAATATAAGTTCTGAGGCAGGGATTTTGATGTTTTGTTAACCATTTGTACGCCATAAGTGTCTGTAGACACAAGCGGCGGACCTTTTTAAATTAAATTCAAAATACCGTGACAGTTAACTGGTTAATGACTGCATACCCTGCATGCAGTGAGTGCCTGACAGATAGTAGGCACTCAGTCTTTGTTCAGTGACTGACTGGATGAAAGCTGCCTTCGCAGCAGCAGCAGCAGCGTTATACTACATGTGTTACCTCATTTGATCTTTATGAGAATCTGACAGATAGTTGTTGTTAATCCTCATTTACAGATGAGGAAAGTGACCTTAGGAGAATAGTCTGTTTCTCAGATTGTGGCATGAATATCTCTTGAGGGCATGTAGTATATGCAGAGCCAGAGAATTAAAATGCTACTTGGACGTATAAGTTTCATTAGAACATTTTGGGTAGGTTAGAGCAACATTTTTACATTAAAACAATCATGGCTAATTTTTTAAAAAGTATAAAATTTGCATGAATCTTAAAGATAACATATGTAGATAGAAGATACACAATTTGGAACTGTTATACAGTAGCTTTATTTAAAGACAGGCTGAGAAATGTGGTATTTAGAATATACAGTGTAAGCCCCTGCTGTTCCAGCTATGCTGTGTGAAGGCTTTCCCTGGTATCACCACATGGCTGGGTTTCTAGTTGTTTCTGTGTCCTGAACTTTCACATATGTATGCTCCAATTGATCTGAGCATGAACCTGAGAGAGGTACAGGGTCCTTTTTGCCCAGTTCCCCTTTCATAGTCAACCTTCAGTTTTACTGAAGGGCACATGTACACTTCTCACTTATTCGCAACACTACCAAGGTACCAAATTGTCTCCAATAAGGGGACAATTTGAAATATTGGTGTTGGTATGGAAAAACGAATCACTTGACAACAGTGAAGTCTTTTTGCTCGCACAATTCTTTGCAACAACATTTACAGAGGACTTAGTGTAGAGGTCGATTATTACAATTTTTGATGGTGCACATTTTGTCCTGTAACTCAAAAGAAGTTCAAAAGAATTGAGTGACAGAAGAAAAGTCATTCTATTTACTCATTTATGTGAACAAGGATTCTTGGTGGTACATTAAAAAAAGAATATAAATAGAATTGACACTAACTCTTTATTTTATTTTATTTATTATTATTTTTAAATATATTTTTTATTGATTTTACAGAGAGGAAGGGAGAGGGATAGAGAGTTAGAAATATAGATGAGAGAGAAACATCAATCAGCTGCCTCCTGCACAGCCCCTACTGGGGATGTGCCCGCAAGCAAGGTACATGCCCTTGGTTGGAATCGAACCCGGCACCCTTGAGTCTGCAGGGCGACACTCTATCCACTGAGCCAAACCGGTTAGGGCTTGACACTAACTCTTGACCCATTTTAGCAATTAATAATATTCAAGGCCATGAAGTTATTTTTAAATAACTTCTTAATATATTTATTTGATTTTTCATCTCTTATGTTTAATAATTATTTGTTAAAATGTAATTTATCATTTTTGGCCAGTAATATACAAATAATTGTAATAAACAAGAATAGATTTAGTTATTTTTATCATTAAGAACTCTATGGTCACAGAAAGTTAAAAAAAATAATTTCATGAGATAAATGATCAATTAAAGGGTTTCCAATTTAAAATAGGAAATAACACTGGGAATGGAATTATTCAAAAAGAAAAAGGAGGGAGATAAAATATATAACTTCAGCTAGTTCATGTATAAATGGTTGATGGTGGAAATATTTAGATAGTGCTGGATATATTTTAAAGTGATGTAGCAGTTTATTAAAGTGTCAGTGTTTAAATACTCTAGTAAGTGGATCCTTTGAAACTATTTCCATTAAAATATGAAATATTCTTGATGTCAACTTTAAAATGTAGGTGGTGTATATATATTTTCAAAACAGTTTTAGGGGTTAGGAATGCAAATAAAATGTTTGAAAACCACTGGTTTATGACATGCACTCTTCTCCCATCTCCGGTTATCCTGTTTTCTAGCCTTAATCTAGGGAACTGAAAGGCTGCACACCGGTGTGGTCCCTTTCAGACTCACCTTCACTGTGTTGTCCTTTAAGTGTTCTTTTCTTGTTTTCTATGGAAAGTCATTGAGAAAAGAAAAAGCATTTGAAATCTGCTTAATATTTGTTGTGATGTCAAGTGCCTGTAATTTTTTTCTAGATTTAATATCAGGACAGCTTTTGTTTTCTTCATTAATTGGTATACTTCCTCCTTCCTAACCATGATATCTATATAATTTAATCTTTTTTCACCCAGGCCCCAGAAAACACACATCCCTATTTGATGCTCAGCTCTAGTGTCAATTACTGTTAACCTTTTCAAAAGGAAATTTTACTCCTTGTCCTTGATTTTCTATTTTTAAAAATCAATGTTTGTATATTTGTTCTTTCTGAGTGTAAAAGAGCCATCTCAAGATATTTCTTGGAAAGAGATGAAGTAAAAGATTTTAAAAAATTATATTCTCGGCACCTAGGGCAATAAAATAGATCCTCAAAATTATTTGAGTTATTTGAATACTTCCAGCCTAGTATGCTCATTATTATAAAATACATTAAACTTTGATTTGAGGGCTAGTCAGTATACTGAGAAAATTTTTTATAGGTTAGAAACTTTTAGTTGTAACATTAAAGTGTTTTTGCCAGTTTAATTTTGTAATTTAAGGAACTTCTTTTTCTTATATTGAAAGGGAAGATTTCAAATATATGTATGAATAGTTTTAATCTTTGTCCTATCAAAAAAAAGTGTTGCCCTGGACATGTTTCTCAGTGGTTAGAGTGCACCCCACTCCCCATCCCCAGGGTCAAGGGCACGTACTTGGATTGCAATTTTGATCTGTGGCCTGACTGGTGCCAAGGGGGAAACAACCAATTGATGTGTTTCTCTCACATCAGTCTCTCTCTCTCTCTCTCTCTTTCCCCTCTCCCTCCCTTCCACTCTCTCCACTCTCTCTAAAAATCAATGAAAAAAATATCCTCAGATGAGAATTAACAAAAAAGAGTACACACACACACACACACACACACACAACCACCCACAAAAAAAGTGTTTGCTTTATAGCTCCTGAGTTTATAGCAGATTGGTAGTTCTCAAAATTCAGACACACAACTGGGCATGAATTAAAAGTGACTGGCAGTTCTGAGGGGAGAGTGGTAATAAAATGCACTGTTTTTGTGACAGTTTCTGGGAAAACCAGTTAGTCCAGCTTTTCAGATTACATGATATTGTTTTGGAATACAAAATTAATTAGTAAAAAATTCTTTCTTCAGTGCTTTGGAGGCCAATTAAAAGGAGAAAAACTAATAAAAAACAAAAGATCAAGAGGAAAGTAACAGCACACTCTTGAGTAATCTCTTATACCACTGGGAATGAATTGTCTGTCTCAGTGTTAGACAATAGAAGTCAACTGTATATTTTGAATATTTTTAGCCAGTTTTTCTAATTTTTATTTATAGAATCAAAAACGTAAGTTAACAAAAAAATAAGAAAAGATCAGTCTTACTATTGTAGCACCAATAGTTTTACGTTGCATGCTTCCTTCCAGTCTGGATTCAGAATTCGTAGTTTGGGGTAGTCTTTGCTGCCTCCAGTCATCCTTTGTAACAATGAGAATCCTACTGGCTTGACCTTGTTTGCTCATACAAACAATTGAGGTATACTTTTGTGTCTCCTGATGCCATCTTTGTTCTAATATGAGCAGAATATATTTTTTTATTAAAGAACAATTACAAAACCAAAGGTATTGTTTAGTGATATTTACTAATTATAACTAATTAGTGACAGGAAAAGTTCTCCATAAGCATTTATGTGTGGAGCTTCTTTAGGATTGAATATTGATTGTTTTATAGATGGGGTGGCTTCACTAAGGGCCTCAGGATGCTGTCATGAATCAGAGGTGTCACAGAATTACTACCAGGAGAGCTTTTAAAAATACACATTCCCGGGTCTCACACTTTTAAAAATGACATAATAAGTGGTTATTTTGCAGCCTATTGGCTAGGTTTGTACAGTTCTAAATAAAAGTTTTTTAATTCATAAAGATAAGAAAGCTAAATACCTGAGAAATAATATTGTTAGAGTTATTTAAGATGAATATAGCTCATAAAGGTAAGCACGTGCAGTGAGAAAAAAATGAGTGAGATAAAGGAATAATGAGCATGCCCAGTGCATACAGAGGAGTGTGTGTTTGAGGGTTATGGTGGGGGAGGGAAGTGGAGACTCGTGTAAATAGTGGGTCCAAATAATACTGTAATAATTGTCAGATTAATTTATTGTGATGCTTATTTTTCTAGACATCATTTAAGCAGAGGTCACAAACTCCATCCCCACAGGGCTCAGACAGGTAACACAAAGGGAGTTGTTGAGAAATTCTGCAAGGACCCTTGACACCTCAAGTGGGCAGACATGGCTAGTTAATCGTGGCCTATTGTGGCTAAATCAAGTCCAGTATTTCTAGATCTCTGAATTTTTTTTAAATATATATATATTTTTTTATTGATTTTTTACAGAGAGGAAGGGAGAGAGATAGAGAGTTAGAAACATCGATGAGAGAGAAACATCGATCAGCTGCCTCCTGCACATCCCCCACTGGGGATGTGCCCGCAACCCAGGTACTACATGCCCTTGACCGGAATCGAACCCGGGACCCTTCAGTCCGCAGGCCGACGCTCTATCCACTGAGCCAAACCGGTTTCGGCCTAGATCTCTGAATTTTTAAGAGAAGCTTGAATTCTGGATTTCATGTGGTCTCCAGATTTGTAGCTCTCAGCTTAATTTATCAAGACCCCCAAAATGGAGCAGAACACGACTATGGGTTAAACCCGGTGTGTCTGCTACCAATTTGCAGTCTTTTAGTAGAAATGCAGTTCCCAGGCCCACCTCAGACCTACTGAGTCGAATCTCTGGGATTGAGTCCCAGTGGTCTGTGTTTCAATAAACCCCCTGGGTGGTTCTGACGGAAGCTCAAGTTTAAGAAGCACTATTTTAGAGTTTGAAAGTTGAGATTATAATTTTTACATGGATCACTAGTGTAAAGATAAAAGTTCACTGACTATCCTATCATTTATCAAGTATATTTCTATATTAAAAAATAGCAGATGCGTGTTGTTTTTAGATATATATGACCTTTTATGTTTTTTGCCATTATCACATTTTGTTTTTTTTCTTTCTCGTTTCCCCTGGCCAGCCCACCCCACCACCCCTTAAAGTATTGCCAATGAACTTAATGGCGATTCTGTGCTTCATTTTGACTTCAATAGAACGCATTTTTCTAAATTGAGTTCTGTTTGCTGGAATTAGAACTTCCATTTCTAATTACCTTTCTGTAAAAGGGGAAGGTTAATTTATGTGGTTTTATGAGAGCCTGGCCTCCTAAAAGCTGACCAGGTTGTTTGTATTTTAATGGCCAAGTACTAGTATGCCATCATTTTCTTCCATTCTCAGAACATAGAAATGACCACTGTCCTGGTTATTGTTCTGAAAGCTCCTTTTCCTTTTGTATAACCCAACTTTAAACATAATCAAATTAATTATGAATTTTATAGAGAGAAGTTTTTTACATTTAAAAGTATAAAGTTTTTATTATGAAAAAATACAGGGTGGAGCAAAAGTAGGTTTATAGTTGTAAGTACAGGAAACATGAAGTTTATTCTTGTATTTATTGCATTATTTTTCATATGAACAACTGTAAAGCTAATTTTGCCCCACCCTGTATGTCTTACATAATAAAGTACTAAAAATGTACTTTAGAGTATTTAAAATACTGATTTTGAGAAGTTTGGAATAATCGGATTTAAAGTAGTAGATATTGGATTAATAATTCATCTACGTAATTATATTTATGTATAAAATTTTTTAATGAAAACATGCTTATATCCACAGGGTAAACCAGACTTAAATACAACATTGCCAATTAGACAAACAGCATCAATTTTCAAACAACCAGTAACCAAAGTCACCAATCATCCTAATAATAAAGTGAAATCAGACCCACAACGAATGAATGAACAGCCACGTCAGGTAAGGATCTAATTAGTTCTCCAATTTCAGTTTTCAGAAAATTCTGGTATTTTTAGCAGATATAGTTTAAGTAAATTCTGGTTAAAATGGAATATATTTGGAAAGAAAATTGTTTTATGTCCTAGGCAATTACATGAATGCTGGAGAAGAATGAATAATTCAATATTTAGGTACAATGTTCTAAGAAAAAAATTAAGTTAATTCCAAATGAATCTAATATTATAGACTACATTTTTATGCTTTGTGTGGTAATGTACATCAGACTTGATTCTGCTCATCTTAGTTTTTTAAAGATTATCTTTCTAGGGATAGTATTTCCTAAGGGGATGAAGGATGCAGTTTGTGTTTAGTCTAAAAATCTTTTATTTGGAAACTACTTTTTGTTCTGATTTCTTACTACGTGAAAGCTATCCCTCCCCTTTTGAAAAACAAACTTTGTAAATATGGTGAATTGTCCTGTGACTTCCACTTTTGTATAAATTGGATGTATTAGTCTCTTTCTTTATTGCCTCAAGCTGTATTCCACCAGAATCTTTTCTTAGGAAAAAGTGTTATCTGAAAGGCCTCCCTGCTGCTTATAATGCACATAGCCAGGGGAGGGAGTCTTCACTAAATGCTTAAGCTTTCCAAGTAATCTTGCTTATTATTCATTCCCTAATGATGGTAAAAAAAAAGTTCAGGTACTTTGTGAATTTTTAGTAGCAATTAGGGTGAGGAAATGGAGGGAGAAACTTCTGTGCATTTTTTTTCTCTCCTTTCTCTGCCTCCTCGCACTTATGATGAGAAACACTGATTGACCTACACCATTATCTTGGGCTCTCATATTCCCCTTTTAGATGTCTCGCTCCACTTTTTCGTTTGAATTTTGTTTTTCGCTAGTCCCTCAAGTGTCTCATCTCCAGGCTTGATAAAGGATTGGGCCAAAACTTTCAGACAGTTGCTCTAGGAGAAACTACATAAAGAAATTCAGTTCCCACATCCTCTGTAGTGTTTTTTCCTCTTCAGGTGAGCCAGGAAAACAGAAGATATTTGGAGCCACATTGGATCAGCATCTTGCTATAGATGTCTCAAGATTTGAAGTTCTAAACTTGCTTTACTGTTGGTCCCCAAGAGATTCAACAGGGGCCATGTAAGTGTATCACATCCAATATAAAAGATGCGTACCTGCATGTGCCTGTAGGCTCTTGTCCCACTTAGGTTTTCTCTGAGCCGTTCAGCTTTTTGTACCAGGCTTTTCCCTTCTGTTTTACTGCTGTGCCCGGAGGTAGTTACCAGACTGGTAGGGTTAGTGTTTTCATTACAACAGGCAAGGACTCTGCCATTCTGAACTTTGCCCACCTTGATAAAGCCATTCCCTGTGCTTGTATTCTTTCTTACATACTCTCCAAAGTCTTGAACATCTTGTCCTTTGGCGTTTTGGTGATATTAAAATTGTTTTCTTGTGAAGATTTTTGTTGAAAAATTTGAAAGTATGTAATTTGCTTAGCAGTTTGCTTCAAAAAGCCCAAAAGATAAAGGAAGTGGAATAACTAAAATATTAGTCCCATGTTGGAAATCTGCATTGTCTTATTGAGGACAGATTGTATTTAGTAGATTTTATTCTCATCTTTTCTTTGCCAAATCATCCTTAGTATAATCTACAAACCCAAATATTTTTGTTAAAGACCAATTGAGTAACAAATTATGGTCATTTTAACAGTAATTTAATTATTTTCTGCACCTAAGTTCATCAGATTTAAAAAACGAGTAAATATATTTGCTGAGTGTTCATCTGGCTATAGAGATATTGGTGACCTAGATTTTTGAAGTTGAAGTAACCAGATCAGTTGCTCTTTATTGGTGTATTGGAGTAGTTTCAAGTTTACCTTCTTTTATTAAGGTTTATGAGATTATTCTCAAATGAAAAGAATGTAAAAAAAAAAAGCCAAATCCTACCTCCCAAACCCCCCTTCCCCCCAAAAAGCATGTCATTTTAACCAGATCTTTTCAGGGTTTATCTACCTTGTAGCTTGCATAGATAGGAAGGCTTAAAATTATTTAGGAGGTTATTTTTCTAAGAGTTTGGACTGCTTTTTCACTTTATCCTCATGTCACCTGATAATTTTGGCTGGATATTTTTGATTATTCTAAGACATTAGTTGTCTTTTCCCTTCTTTATCTTCAACGTAAGAATTGAGATAATATGTAACTACTATTTCACTAATGGGATTTCAAAATGTTGGATTGTGCATTGTGCAAATCTGACAAAATAGTAGAGAGACAACTTTTGTGTTAATGTTTTTAAAATTATGCTTTGTAATTCTGACTATTCCAGTTTAGACTCAAGTTTTTTTAGTAAAGGAAAACTGTTGATTTTAATTGTGTTTTAACATACATATGGCAGATGACTGCTAATCATGTTATTATTGAGGAGATAGTAAAAAATACATAGGTAAAAATGATTCTTCCAATTTTGCTACCTTTTGTATAGCTTCATTGAACTAGATTGGTAATATAAATTACCAAATATTCCACTTGGAGAAGTTATTTTGGTCATAGAGTAACTAAATTAGACAATGAGGTTTCTATTTTTGAAGTTTCTGTAGATATAAATGTTTTTATTCTTTAACCATATCATGGTCTCTTAATAAGATATTCGAGCTAGTGGTATTATAATTTTAAAGTTGAATTTTCAGATCTACAACTAGGATTAGATTTTTGTGTCCTAATCGAGGCTCTACCTTGAATAGGTTTGAAGTGCTTAATTTAGATGTGATGCAATCACAGAAGTTAATAACTCTGTCTGATGTAACAGACATCCTATGCCTAGGTCTGGCAGTCTTATTTGAATTCTGTAAAATATATAAATTATGAATTTCTAATGCATTAAGTCCTGGAAATGCTTTAGCTTTAAAAGTACAAATTAGGGTATGTAACCAAATGTGCATTAAACAGAATTCAGCAGAAATTTCTGCCTACAATTAAAATATAAGGTAGAGATGGGATTTGTAAAACTTGGTTATGGTAGGGTAACTAGCCAGAGGGTTTTATATATACTATCATCATATTTAATGAGTGCTTGTCTTTTCGTTAGTGTAAAAAGAAATCCGGAGTGGGGTGGAGGGGACTCTGTCAGTTCTAAGACTGTTACCCCAAATAGACAGGCCATTGAGACGTCCTTATTTGGCCCAAGATGTAAAACACGCCAAACTCTTTTAAATCTAACTGAATTGTGATTTTGCTGTTAAAGGTGTCTTTCCTAGTTTTCTTCTTTCACTATCTGAAAAACTCACACTTCTGTTTCTTCCTTATTTCTTTGATGCCGTCATCTTTGATACTTTCTGGTCTCATGTTATTATTCTCTTTTATCCTCGAATCAAAGAAATTTCATCTTTAACCCATTCTTCCTTTTAATTATTAGATTATAGGGTACTGATAGCTTTGGGTGTTTTTGATAGTCTTTGAATATTAATTACATTTCTTACAGAATAGTCACTTTTTTACCAAAAAGTAAATATTTAAATCAGTGAAGTAGATTTAAATCTTCCATTTGATCCTAGATTTTTTTCTTTTATTTTGTTTGTTAATTTTTCTTTCAAAGTATATGAAACTTCTTTACAGAAGTCTGCCTTTTTTAGGGTGATTTTTCCCCCCAGCTTTATTGAGATATAATTGACATATAACATTGTGTAAGTTTAAGGTGTACAACATGATTTGATACACATATCCATTATAAAATGGTTACCACAATAACATTAGTTAACACATTCATCACCCACATAATTACCATTTAAAAGTATATTTTTATTGATTTCAGAGAAGAAGGGAGAAGGAGAGAGAGAAACACCAGTGATGAGAGAGAATCATTGATTGGCCGCCTCCTACATCCATTCCCCCCCTGCCCCCCCTCCCGGGATCGAGCCTGCAACAGAGGCATGTGCTCTGACTGGGAATTGAACTGTGACCTCCTGGTTCATAGGTTGATGCTTAACCACTGAGCCATGCTGGCTGGGCTAATTACCATTTTTTTGTCATGTGGTGGTGATGAGAACATTGAAGATCTCTCTCAGCAACTTTCAAGTACACAATACAGTTTTGATCATTGTAGTCACCATGCTGTACATTAGGTAGCTGGAATGTATTCATCTTATAACTGAAAGTTGGTACCCTTTGGCCAACATCTCCCCACTTCCCCCACCCCCTTTCCCCTGACAATCACCAATATACTCTCTTTCTATGAGCTTAGCTTTTTTTAGATTCCACATGTAAGTGAGATCATACAGGATTGACTTCCTTCACTCAGCATAACGCCCTCAAGGTTCATCCATGTTGTTGCAATGGCAGGATTTCCTTCTTCTTCTTTTTTTTTTTTTATGGCTGATAATCCTGTGTGTGTGTGTGTGTGTGTGTGTGTGTGTGTGTGTGTGTAGCTCACGTTTTCTGTATCTATTCATTTGTTGATGCACACATAGGTTATTTCCATGTCTTGGCTTTTGTGAATAATGTTGCAGTGAACATAGGAGTGCAGAGGAACAGATGCCATGTTCTGTGCTACTTAAAAGCATGATTCTGGGTGATGTTGGAAAGATGTCATGTAGAAAGGGTCAAATAAATAGAATAGACAGTGCTATAGGTGTTCAAGAAGGGTGAGGTTACTATAGCTAGGAGGTTTGGAGAAATCTTTAGGAAAGATGTGGGAATATGCTGAACTGTACAGATTGAATGGGATTTAGAAAAGCAAATGGGAGGGAGAGGACATTCCAGTTAGGGAAAATAGTGTGCTGAAAGCTGTTATATGGGAACTAGAGGCCCAATGCACGAAGATTTGTGCAAGAAAGGGCCTTCCTTCCCCTGGCTGCCGGCACCGCCTTCGCTCTGGCTGGAGCTGCCTTTCTGCATGCCCATGCTGCCCAGAGGCCCGGAGCAGCTGGGGAGGTGCCTGAGTATGCAAATTAACCCGCCATCTTTGTTGGGTTGATTTGCAGACTCACTCCTGATTGGCTGGTGGATGTCGCGAAGTTACAGTCAATTTGCATGTTTCTCTTTTATTAATGTAGATGAGCAAGGGATGAGGAGACAAGTTGGTTAGAGATCAGGGTTTTCATGGGAAGTAGTGGGAGCTGAGAATGTTGTCAAGGGTTTCCTTAAATATTAATCTTTACAAAAAGTTCTAAAATATTATTTGCTTAACTTTTAAGAGAAAGAAATTTGGAATAAATAAATAAATAAAAATACTCATAATTCCTTTTTTATAATATAACTAGAGGCCTGATGCATGAAATTCGTACAAGGGGCTCAGCCCCTGCAGCCCTGCCCCCCGCCCACTGGTCATTTCGGAAGGTTGTTCTGCTGTCTGGTGTAATTAGCATATTAGCTCTTTATTATATGGGTTTACAATAGAATTTTAGCATTTTATAGTCTTTCAAGATTTTAATGCTTCTTTTGAAAACATCATAAATATACGCATACTTTAAAAAATTTTACCTACTATTACATTATATACATTTTATCCATGCTTTATATAATTTGCATGCATTGTTCTAACAACTGTGTGTTGTGCTAACATGATTTACTTAACCATTTCCATATTATTTCGAATTTTTCACTATTATAGGTAGTACTCTAATGAGTATCCTTATATATACATATAAGTTCCTTCCTATGTTGTACAGTGTTTCCTTGGCTAAATTTCCAAAAATATAATTAGTTGACTATTAATGATTTTTGAAACTTTTTAATTTGGTTGTACCTAAATTAAAAGTCTATTGAAAAGTCTTGTTCATTCGGTTTCAGCTTTCCTTCTGTGGCACTGAGTATTCAATACTTTTTCTTTTTGGTAATTTCATTTTAAATTTGCATTTATTTGAGTAGTTGTGAAGTTGAACAGACTAAAGCATTTGTGCTAAATTTTGCAATTCAGATTTGCAAAATTAAGCTTTCTTAACAAGATTTGAACTCAATCTATACATTTACTTTTTCCCATAGAAATTTAAACTCCAATTTTGTCATCAAATTTGTTAAGATGACATTTATTATTTAGAAGTTAGTCAGTTATAATGGGTTATGCTTTGTCTTATTTGATACTTATTGCCTTGAAGTAATCTATATATATATATAAAAGTCTAATATGCAAAGTGTCCCCTCGGGAGAGCGACTGACCAGGAGTTCAATTGCTCGCTATGATGTGCACTGACCACCAAGGGGTGGCGTGGAATGAAGGAAGGCTGGCAGCCACTAGGGACCCTACTTGTGCATGAATTTTGTGCACTGGGCCTCTAGTCTTATAATAATATTAGTACCTTTTTTTATTGATCATTGGTTTATTTTTTTAAATTAAATCTTTATTGTTCAGATTATTACAGTTGTTCCTCTCCCCCCCGCCATAGCTCCCCTCCACCCGGTTCCACCCCACCCTCTGCCCTTACCCCCCCCCCCCACTGTCCTCATCCATAGTTGTACGATTTGTTTCCAGTCTCTTCCTACACCCCCCACACCCCTTCCCCCCCGAGAATTGTCAGTCCACTCCCTTTCTATGCCCCTGATTCTATAATTTTCACCAGTTTACTCTGTTCATCAGATTATTTATTCACTTGATTTTTAAATTCACTTGTTGATAGATGTGTATTTGTTGTTCATAATTTGTATCTTTACCTTTTTCTTCTTCTTCCTCTTCTTAAAGGATACCTTTCAGCATTTCATATAATACTGGTTTGGTGGTGATGAACTCCTTTAGCTTTTTCTTATCTGTGAAGCTCTTTATCTGACCTTCAATTCTGAATGATAGCTTTGCTGGGTAAAGTAATCTTGGTTGTAAGTTCTTGCTATTCATCACTTCGACTATTTCTTGCCACTCCCTTCTGGCCTGCATAGTTTCTATTGAGAAATCAGCTGACAATCTTATGGGTACTCCTTTGTAGGTAACTGACTTTTTTTCTCTTGCTGCTTTTAAGATTCTCTCTTTGTCTTTTGCTCTTGGCATTTTAATTATGATGTGTCTTGGTGTGGCCCTCTTTGGATTCCTTTTGTTTGGGTTTCTCTGCGCTTCCTGGACTTGTAAGTCTATTTCTTTCACCTGGTAGGGGAAGTTTTCTGTCATTATTTCTTCAAATAGGTTTTCAATATCTTGCTCTCTCTCTTCTTCTGGCACCCCCATAATTCGGATGTTGGTACGCTTAAAATTGTCCCAGAGGCTCCTTACACTATCTTCTTATTTTTGGATTCTTTTTGTTTATCCAGTTGGGTGTTTTTTGCTTCTTCGTATTTCAAATCTTTGACTTGATTCTTGTGATCCTCTAGTCTGCTGTTGGATCTCTGTATAATATTCTTTATTTCAGTCAGTGTTTGCTTAATTTCTAATTGGTCCTTTTTCATATCCTCGAGGGTCTTACTAAATTTATTGGCGGTTTCTAGAAAATTCTTGAATAACCTTATAACTGTGGTTTTGAACTCTATATCCAATAGTTTGCTTTCCTCCATTTCTGTCATTTATGACCTGTTTCTTTGTCTCTGCATTCTGGCTGCTTCCCTGTGTTGATAGAGTGGCTTTCTGTGCTAGGTGTCCTATAGGGCCCAGTGGCTCAGCCTCCACAATTACCTGAGGTGGACACTCTTGGTGCACCCCTTTGTGGGCTTTGTGCACAGTCTTGTTGTAGTTAAGCCTTGATTGTTGTAGGTATCACTGGGAGGAATTGACCTCCAGGCCAACTGGCTGTGAGAATCAGCTGTGTCTATGGTGGAAGAACTTCTGTGCTGGAGAAACCCTTCTGGGGCAATACTTGCTTCAGTGGGGCTTTGGTGCTCACTGAGTCTGCCCCCTGAGTGTGTCCCTTATGAATCTGAGGAGTTGTAATCTGAATGGTCCCACTCTGATCACTAGGTACACTGGCTCTTGGATCTCTAAGGAGGTGCTAATTTAGCCTCTGCCTGAGGCTACCCCGCAGGAGCTACGGAGAGATCTGCAGATTCCTCTTCTTTGGGGTTTGGAGGTGCCCAGATGAGGCCCAGCTGTGAAGCAGTGCAAGCTGCTGTGAAGCCTTGGGCCTTCTTTTGCATGTTCTGGATCTCTCTGACCCAGCTGCAGTTTGTTAGGTAATTTTAGATTGCAAAGGGCCAGGCCATTCATATGCAAAAGCCTCTGAGCACAGCTTGCGTGGGGCGGGGTCTCAGGGAATCAACAGGGCGGAGCAAGCAGCTATGGCTGATCCTCAGCCCTGCCCTAAGAGGCCCTGGGTCTCAGTGTCTTGCGGTAATCGCTGCAAGCACCTCTGAGAGAAAGCCTCCCTCGAGTTCTGCCCAATGCCAGACAGTCCAGTTTCTCCCTGTATGAGTCTGGGTCCCCAGAGACTCGCCCGGAACTGGAGTTCAGAGCCGTCGGGAGCTTGTGTCCCCTCCCAATTGAAAAAGACAACTGAGTCCTCAGTTGCCAGCCCTTTCCTCGTGCACCTCTGTACCTCTGCACTTTAGTTCCGCAGCTCCTCTGAGTCTCAGTGTGCTTTTCTCTTTCCTTCTAGTTGTAGAATTTCCACTCAGCCAGCCTTCCTGTGGTTCTGGATGATGTCCATTTTGTCTTTTAGTTGTATTTTTGAAGTGGTTGTGTGAGGCAGCAATTTCAGATGTTTATGCCGCCATCTTGGTTTCTCTGTATCTTTTTTTTCTTAATGTCTATATTTGCTTGTTATTTCTTTGCTCTTTTTATTTTCAACTTTCTGAGCCCCTTTATTTTTAGATAATGTTTCTTGCATAAAAGATAGAGTTTATTTTCTTCCCATCTGATCTGACAGTCTTTTTCTTTTATTGGTGAGTTTTCCATTACATTTATTGATAGTATGGACATGTTTGGTCTTGAATATATTATTGTGTTTATATACTGTTTCTAACATTTTATTGTCATTTTCTAGTATTTCCATCTTTGTTCTGTGGTATGGGTTTTCCATTTAAATCCATACTTCTGATAATTTTGAGGATTTATAACCTGATTTTAGTTCTAGTGGTTGTTTAATGTCATATTTTACAGTGAGTACATGCTTCTATTTCTTGATTTACCAGTATTAAGAAGGAAGTGGTATCTATTGATAACCCACTTAAAAAATTAGGAGTTAACTCACATGATTGAAGTTAGTTTCAAGAAAGCTTTTCTAAAGGCCATCTCTTCTGATAAACAGTAAAGATAATGAAAGCTCTCTCTCTGTTGCAGATCACAGTTCCTGCCAGTGAGTGGGTTTGAAATCATTAATTTATTTATTCACCAGCATGTATTGCAGGTTATATTTACAGGTGCTGTATAAATGCAAACGTCAGACATGCATCCTGTCCTCATAAAACTTTCAATATAATAATGAAAAAACATACTGAACAAATGATTCCAAGTGGAAATGTGACAAACGAGTGAAATGAAGGAGCATGCCTGAGTCCCTGTGTGTACTGATTATGTATTAATGAGAAAATTACTATGAAAACTTTGCCTGTGGGAGCAACACATGAAAAACTTATAGGCATCACAAATGAGCACTCTTACTCCAGGGCAGTGGTCGCAAACTGCGGCTCGCGAGCCACATGCGGCTCTTTGGCCCCTTGAGTGTGGCCACGAAGTTTCAATCACACTGTACGTGCGCGCCCGCACGTGGTATTTTGTGGAAGAGCCACACTCAAGGGGCCGCAGTTTGCCGACCACTGCTCCAGGGTCATCTGAGGGTAATGGTACCTCTGGAGGCATTTGATGGGCGTTACGTGCCCACTCTGTGAGTTAGGTAGCATCGTGAGAGGATTTAGACAGGCAGCCACAGCAGATGGCGACTGCTCCCCCACCCTCCTCAGCTCTTTTGTGCATTTGCTTCATTCTTCCATCCTCTTTAGCCCTAAATGTTATCTGTTGCCTTAACAAGAGATCTCACTGTAATTTGCACAACCACATGAATCAAGTTTTTCCTTGATTCACATCATCATTTTCTTGTCATTGTCTAGCCTTTCTTCCTAGGCCACTCTCACAAAATAAGGGGCCAGCTTATGTTTGTCTTTTGATGTTTGGTGGTCATGGTATTAACTAAGTTAAGTTGGGTTTTGCTGACCAAAATTAGACAGCTCATACATCACATGGGGTTGATTTGGAGAAGAGCAGTGTACACACTGGACAGCGAATTCCTTCTGGGCAGGAAACTGCGTCCCTCTGCACAGCCCTACCCCAGCGTCTTGCATCTTTAGCTTTTCATGAGCCAGGGCCTGTGAAGTGCACATTTTGTGGGTTTTGCGTTAGTCTACAAATATATGACAAGGTCCTTTGTTCTTTGATTAGATTTAGCTAAAGCCTTAGGAAAGTGAATAAGATGTTTATTGTATTTAGCATCAGAAGTATCCTGAGCAATTCAGTAAAATATATTTTTCAAGAATTTTCTCATTTTTTGGTCACTATTTTGATAACCTTCTGAGACAGATTAAGACAGTTACTAGTATTTCTATTTTGCTGGTGAAAATACAAAGAAGTGAAGTAACTTACCTAAGGCAGCATGGCTGTTTAGTGGTTGAATCAGGAATACAGCTCCCAAACCAGTGCTCTTTCTGTTCCCTGCACTCCCTCCGCTTGGCCACAACTTCATCAGGCATGATGCGAGTGCCAGCTGTGTGTCTAGCATCCTGCTCTTGACAGATGAAGACTGTGCCAATTAAAACTCTTAAAATGGTGAGAGTTGAAAGTTAACTTTGGTTCTTCTATTTTATAAAGTATTAACACTTTGTCTTCATATACTTTAAAAGGTATATCCCATCTTAGGCATTTTAAGTATTTGTTTCCAATAGAAATGGAACATTTCCAACAAACCCAACATTTCCAAGAAAAATGCTAGTAGTCTTATTTCTTTGACAATTACTGTTGGAAGTTTTAACTTTTAATGTTAGGAAATACAAAACATATAGAGAACCATCAGAAGAGGCAACTTTCAGAGTCTTCTGACAGCCCACGATTGCAATGGTGAAGTGGGGCAAAGTGGGCTTGAATCAATCAGGAGTTGGATTTGGTAATTAGAAGGTTACTGTGACCTTGGGCAGGTCCGTGTTAATACGGTAGTGGGAGTGGAGTCCAGGTTTGAAGGAAAAAGATGAGGGAACGTGAGGAAATAAGGCAAAGTTTCTCTTCTAGTGGAAAGGGGAAGGCAAAGATGGTTTGAGGGAGAAGTAGTGTGAATAAGGACAGTTTTCAGGTTATCAGAATATGCGTATATCTGTCACTTCAGGAGAAGAAGCCCCAGGAGAGGAAGAGAGGAGGGAAAAGGTGAGAGGAAAAGTTGGGCAAATTGATGAGACAAGATCCGCAGGAGACAGGAGAAGCTGTGACCCAGAGTCACGTTTGTAGTGTTAGAAAGGTAGTGGAATACTCACTCCTCGGAGTCAGGAGGTAGGTAAGGAAGTTACGCTAAAATGGTTCAGAGGAAGTCTGAGGTAAAGGAGTGTATTTGAAGAGGCTCAGGGCTTTTGAGCTCCTAGTTTTTCTAGTCTGCTGTGGAGTCTTGGCTTAGAAGCTAATATTCAGCTTATGCTATTTAAAAGATGAGAGTTCAGATATATAGGAAGTTTGATGGACCTTACCTAGTTTTATTATTGAAATTTCAGTGTTTCTTTATAATCATTTGTGGAAGATGCATTTTAAGACAATAAACGAGGGCTAAAAGAAGTTTTAAGTTTTTGTGTGGCTCACTTTGTTGAGACGCTTTTTCTCAGGACTTTTAGTTTAGAATTGGCAGGCCCTACTGATAGCTACATACTAAGCATTTACGGAAATTGATATGTTCAAGATCAGCCTACCAGTTCTATTTTGTTGCTGCATCTATCCTTGAACGCCTAAAGTCATTCTGTGCCTTTCTCTGTATCAATCACAGATTTGCACATGCTTATGTTCTCAGAAAGCTCCTTCTAAAATCTCTACCTACAGGTGCTTTCTAGCATATGGGGTGGGTTATAAAATGTCCTGTTTCAGTTGTTTGGAACTATACCTCTTCCAATAGAAACGATATTAGAAATGGCCAGCCCACAAAAGACCATTGACTCTAAAGTGTAATGGAATTATTAAAAGTAATTATTGTGGCCTGGCTGGCG
Source organism: Myotis lucifugus (assembly GCF_000147115.1). NCBI lineage: Eukaryota > Metazoa > Chordata > Mammalia > Chiroptera > Vespertilionidae > Myotis > Myotis lucifugus. The sequence continues at coordinate 287,613 of NW_005871382.1, forward strand.
TGGCTCAGTGGTTGAGCATCGACCTATGAACCAGGAGGTCATGGTTCGATTACTGGTCAAGGCACTTGCCCAGGTTGTAGGCTCGATCCCCAGTGTGGGGCATGCACGAGGTGGCCAGTCAATGATTCTTTCTCATCATTGATGTTTCTCTCTCTCTCTTCCTCTCCCTTCCTCTTTGAAATCAATAAAAAAATATATTTAAAAAAATTACTGTGTATATCTCTGTTCCTATTAGGAAGTCATTAAATTTCAATTCCTGAGGTAAGAAATGTTTCTCCCACTTCTGCTTTATCTTACCCCCTACTTGTCTGGCAGTGACAAAGAGGCACCCAGCTCCAAGCCACTTAGGGTGGTTCTTGTAAGGCCCAGGAACGAGGAGCTGGGCCAGAGACTCTTGGAAGTGGACAGAGGAGCGGCTGCAGTGCTGGCGTGTGTCGGTGGAGGGGTCTGCCTGTCTTTCAGCTGGGAGCCCGGGCCCTGCCAGTGCAGACCTCCCGTCTCCTATCCTCCTCTCCTGGCCCATGGTTCTCAACCAGACCTGATTTTGTCCCCACACCCCACCCTCCCCCATGCACCAGGGGCACTTGGCCGTGTCTAGAGACATTCTTGGCTGTCACAAACGGGGTGCTGCTACTGGTATCTAGTGGGTGTAGGCCAGTGCTGCTGCTGACCATCCACACACAGACTTCCCCAGCCCCACATGCCAGCCGCGCTAAGGGTGAGAACCTCTGCTCTCGACCATGGCTGCTGGTTCGAGTCTCTTTCCCCTTCTTGCTTGGCTGCAAAACAAAAGTGTAGTTTGTGTTCCCCAATTCTCTTCTACCTTTGTTCTTGAAATATTCTCAAAGAGTCCTTTTGAGGTTTTTCTAAAGGCTTTACTATCATCACACCATGGAAATAGATGGGCTAAAAATAACAAGAAAATTACAGTTTCAGGACATCTTAATTAAAAGCTGTCTATGTTATCCACCGGACTGTAAATAGAACAAACTTCAGCTCCTTTTCTTGGCTTTAGTCTAGTCTTCCCATTGTGGTTTCCTCTTTCCTGGGCTTCCCTCCTTCTTTACCCGGACTGCTCAGCTGGCGAGAGCCTGGGCGGGGAGAGCCTGGGCCATGATCCGTCACCGGTCCAAATGAGGAGTGGCAGGAGCGCTGGAAATCCTTGGGTTCTTTCAACAAGGAGTGAAGGGAAGTTTCCTTTGTATTGCATTTCCCGTTGTCTGCCTTCTTTTAAGAAACTCACAGAGCGAGATGAGGGCACAGCATCTCCCTGAGCACGGCTGCATCGGCACCGCGGTCCTCCCACGGCCGCGCTGTCCTTACCTCCACCGCGAGCTGGTTTTCTCATCGTTTCCCTTTGAATTAGTAGAAATGTAAACATTAAGAATTAAAGATTATAGAATGTAAAAAATGTAACTTTTGATAATTTAGAATTGGAGTTGTTAGATGTAAAATATTATTAATCATATCTGTACATACTTTCCATACTTTGTTTTTTGGTAGTGTTGATATTATTTTTTTCAAATTAAATTATGTCTATATAAATTTTATTATAAAGGTACTTACTAATCTTATACTCACTGATTCCTCTGAATATGTTTTCATTAGAAATTAACTGGCTTTTGTTTTCAATGTCTTCTTCTGTAGTCGTGATATTCAAAGCTTAGTGATGGTATCCCCTAAAGAGGAAATAGAAAGCAGGCGGGGTTTCTTGGGACATCTGTCACATTCATCATTTATAACCTTCACCTAACTATCTTTCAGCCAGGATGATTAATGTATTTGTGTCCTCATATATGTTGACCACATATTCAGCTGATGATGCAATGTGTAGAGAGATGTAAGGAGATCTTACTATATACCAGAGGCATTCAAAGGGCAGTGAAACATTCTATTGCAGGTATTCTTGGTGCCGGCAATGAGGTTGTTGTAAATACAACATACTACTATTCTGCCGTAATACAGTTATTTTACTGTATCTTTGCATTTGTCTGGGGAGGGGATGAGGGGCAATATTATCTCATACTACCTGTGTATCTGGAAGTCAGAATGAGAAGCCCCAAGAGTAAATATAAAGCTTGGTCTTTGCTCTGTGACAGGTCTTTACCTGTACTGGCTTGTTTAATCCCCACAATAGTCTTATGTGGTAGTCATTGCTGCCACAGTTTACAGAAGAGGAAATTGAGCCTTTTAAAGCTATAGAGCTTCTGCATGGTCATACTTCTAGAGCTGGGGTTTCAGCTGGGGTTTGTATGTCTCTCAAGATCCTCATTCTAAGTCCAGTGACTCCCATATTTAGTCATTCACACAAACATTTTCTCAGTACCCCTACGTGACAGGCCTCAGGGTTCCAAGATTAAAGACAGATACGGAGTCCTAAGGAATTTTTTTATCTTTTTTTTTTGGCAGTGGTATATATGAAACAGACTAGAGAAAGAGGAAGGCTTGAGGACAAAGATACTATGTTATCTACTGTTGCATCCACAGGGCAAGCACTGCACATAGTAGAAGCTCAGTAAATGCATGCTGAATGGATCAAAGACAGTAGTGAGAAGTAGTAGCTAATCAGAGAGAGAATGAAGTATAGAAAGGATATGAAATCGAACAGCAGAATTGTCCTGGTCCATTTAGAGTTGGGAGAAGCAAGTGGCTACTCAGTAGCCCCACGGGGTGTAAAGAGCCTCGAGTGCAGTGATGGCGAACCTATGACACGCGTGTCAGAGGTGACACGCGAACTCATTTTTTTGGTTGATTTTTCTTTGTTAAATGGCATTTAAATATATAAAATAAATATCAAAAATATAAGTCTTTGTTTTACTATGGTTGCAAAGATCAAAAAATTTCTATATGTGACACGGCACCAGAGTTAAGTTAGGGTTTTTCAAAATGCTGACACGCCGAGCTCAAAAGGTTCGCCATCACTGCTCTAGTGTGTTCACTGAAGCCCAGAGAAGTTTCCATAAAAATGATCTTTCACACTCCCTCCCATCCCCCCGCCTTAAAATATGCCAAAGGGCTAAACTTGAGTGCCTTGGAAAATCGCATAGGTGAAGAGCTCTTTCCCTAATGACACTGGATAAAGCGGTATTACATAATGTAATTTGTTTTCTTTCCCCTGATAAAATATAACATTACACTTTCATACCAAGTGAATCTTTAAAATTTAAGTTACGTTCTTTGGAAGATACCTTATAAAGAACTATCTGTAGTGTGTAATGTAACAATCTATAGTACTGTAACAGGTTACATAAAGTAATAAAAACAACTTTTTTTGAGTAATATCATTTGAAAGAATTATGATGCGTTGAAGTAATTTCTGTTTGGAGTACCATGTGGCTATTTGTAAAGAAAAATATGGGGAAATTAGGAAACGATTGAAATGATTTCATTTTCATTATTCAACAGCATCGATGTGCTACTTTCTTGTTCCGAGAATGTGTCCATTAATAGTGATGTTTTGCTTTACAGCTTTTCTGGGAGAAGAGGCTACAAGGACTTAGTGCATCGGATGTAACAGAACAAATTATAAAAACCATGGAGCTACCTAAAGGTCTTCAAGGTATGACCTCCGCTCAGTTGAGCGGTGCCCACTGTGTGCTGGGCTCTGCGGAAGCTGTGGAGTCGGGATGGAGGGGGTGGTGTGCCTTGCTGGGTGAGGGCCCTCTTGCGTAAACCCAGGGGGAAATGTACATGAAACGCTTGTATTTTGCAAGGATGCTTTAGGGCAGCGCATTACCTAAGATTATTTTTCTGGGTAAAAATGTTGGTTAGGTTTCTCATATAAATGAACTCTTGTGCTGCTTCTGGAACCAAATGCACTGAGTGGCAGGCTTTCCCAGGCTTCCTGCTCAGAGCAGCATCTGGCCCCGCCCAGCACCTGCTCTTTCTTTCTGTTACGGGAGGAAGAGCCAGCAGCTCTCCCCCTGCCTCTCCCTCCACAAACTGCTGCTGCACGCACAGCGGTGGGAACCCCTGCACCTCAGACCTGCAGCAGCAGCACGTGGGGTCGGGGTGGAGGGCTCAGCTGCTAGGTGCCCGCCGTGTCATGTTGATTCCAAGTTCCAGAGAAGCATCCTTTCCCAAGCAGGAGAACTTCAGCTTCTAAATCTTCATGTAATGTGGATTGCTTAAAAAATCCTCATAATTCATTGGTTAGAATATTGTCTCATTCCTCTCTGCTCTTGGAAATTGTTGCTTTAACAAGTTTATGACTTTAAGCAATGCATTTGAATGTGGCCATAGGGGCCAGTCTCCTAAAAGTAGTCAAGGTGTGCAATTATTAGGTAAATATATGAACTTGGATACTTTGTTAGGTATTTTGAAAAAACCGTTAAAGCTGTAGGCACAGCATGCTTGCATTGGCTTCTCCTTTGAAGTCTTCAAACAAGGAAGATAAGTGTCAAGATATTGCTGGAAATTAATGTTAAAAGCTACAAGAGAAAGCTATTCCAGGAATAATTTAGGAAAATATTAAGGGGGATACTTGAGTATAATATGACTTCAGAGGGGAATTAGATCATTAAAATAATTGACCTTGCTTGAGGAAATGTAGCCAACTTCTAAAAAGTGGAGAAAAATTTTTGGAAAATATATTTTAAAATTATGTTAAAGTTTTATTGAATTGTTCGGCTATTTTGTTACTGTTTCTTTAATATTAATTCATTGGTGTATAATAACTATTAAGTAGATATGTATGATCTAATCCTTTGCTGCTTTGGCTTATATCAGTTTAATATATGACCCCCCCACAAAAAAAAAAATATATGATCCCAAATGAATATAAAAATAGTGGTTGTTTTAGGTAACATAGGTTTGTCAAACACATTTAGAAATTTCCCTTAACAAGTCCATTTTTCTGATTGCAGGAGTTGGTCCAGGTAGTAACGACGAGACCCTTTTATCTGCTGTTGCCAGTGCTTTGCACACAAGCTCTGCTCCAATCACAGGGCAAGTCTCCCCTGCTGTGGAAAAGAACCCCGCTGTTTGGCTCAACACATCTCAACCCCTCTGCAAAGCTTTCATTGTCACAGACGAAGACATTAGGTAAGGCAGTTTCACTTAACTTCAAAACCTTGTTTTTTACATCTGGTAAGTGATGAATCAATCAGAAAGTTATGTATGTATATTTATAGAGCTTTTGTGAAGCCAATGGGAGGTGACGTAGGACATTTGAAACATGCCTGAAAAAAGTAGAAGTGTGTGGATAAGGGTATCATTGCAATCATGTCCAAAGGACAGGTCAGTTGCACTCTACTCATCTTTTTTGTAGTGTCTTTTGTAGCCTGGGCTCTTCCTTTCACTTGGTTATGCCTTTTGTGATTGCTTCCTGCATTGTTTTGTCTGCAAAGCAGTCTCTCTTCAAAGCAGATGATAGCCATGCTCAGTTGTGTTTTCAAAGTTAATTTACTCATCTTGATTATGTTTACTTCAATTTAGAGATTTATTATCTCTATTTCAGCTTGTTTTAAGGAAAGATTTAAGGTGGCTCCAAAGAGAGAGAGGGAGAGAGAGACACACACACATATACTCACTCACTCACTCAAAAGTCTAATGAGAAGCAAATGTGGAAGGTGACACACAGGGTAAACCAATAGAACAGAGGGTATAAGCTGCATCTATTAACGTCTTTTACTTTTTCTGAGGCTGGGCCGGGACTTAGGTTTCTAGAAGCTAATAGTGAAAGGAAAGCATACAGCTTCAGTTGATAATGCCCAGGAAGTATAAGCAAACTGTTGTTCAGGGGAAGCAAAATATTCCAGCTATGAAGACCTCACAGACATTCTGATGAGGGACTTGTGAGCTTTGGTCTCATTACTTATATGAGAGTGTGGAATCCTGTGTTTCTCTATAAATAGGGCAGTGGGGGGTGCCTCCCTGTTTCCCTCTTCAGGGTGTAAATGAGAAAGCGTCACTGGGTAGTATTTCTAGACAAAACCAGCAGATGGCACTTTTGAATCGTGTAATTTACAAATATGTTTTGCATTTGTATTTTTTTTTTCTAAATCCATAAAAGTTGTCATGGGAGTGTTTTTTAAATCATGAGTCTAGCCAGGTCTATAATTGGGTTTACACCTTTCTGGGTTTACAAAGCTGTAGAGCAGTTCAGAGTTGCATCATTAAGATGCCTTGCTCACATAGACTTGATGATCTATTGTTTTTTAAGGAAAACAAAATGTAAAATCAAGGAGAGGCATCAACTTGCTTTTTGGGTTATTCTTACCCTTAAGGAAGGAAATTAGTCAGGAGACAAGTTGGTTTCTGACTTGGAATGAGTAATCGGCAGGATTTCAGCAGGTCGTTATGGGTGTTGACTGAGGCAGCCTGAGCAATCCCCTGGGAATGCTGATGGCTTCAACACCAGATCTTTTGATAGTGAAGGAAAGATCTCAGAGCCAGATGGGGATGATTGCCTTCTAAGGCAAACTTGTCTGACAAATTGCCCATTTGATTTAATTGTCATAACAGATTTTAAGCAAACATTTCTTGTTGAATTAGTACAGATTCAAAATAAATTATCGCAAATGGAATTGTTGCCCTTTCTCCAATAGTGTAGCCAATATTCTGTTTATATCTTTAATTAAAGATCTCAACATTAAGTATATACTTTTTCAGCATCCTTGATAATATTTTCATCCATAGGTATATTTGTTTTCTAATACCAAATAACAAATAATAAACTTAGCAGCTTAAAACAATGCCCGTTTATAGCTCACGTCCGGAATCTGAGCCAGGCAGGGCTGGATTCGCTGCCCGGGTCTCACGAGGCTGAAATCTAAGTGTCTGCTGGACTGCATTTCCTTCGGGAGCTTTGAGTCCCCTTTCAAGCCCCCATGGTTGTTTCAGAATTCATTTCCTTGTGGTTGTAGGACTGAGGCCCCTCCTCTTGTAGACTTGGGGTGGGGCGGGGGCTTCTCAGCAGTTAGAGGCTGATGGCAGCTCCTTGTCCCTGGGTCCCTCCGTGTTCCCTCCGCCTTCTTTCAGGAAGGGCCAGCACCTTTCAGGAAGGGCCAGCACCTTTCAGGGCTCTTCTTACTAGGTCTGACCCTGTACCATAATCTCTTTTGATTAATTCAAGGTCAGTCGATTAGTAAAATAATCGGTGGTTTATCCCATCATATTCACAAGGTCTGCTTGTCCTTAAGGGGAGGGAATTATACAAGGATGGGACGGGGACAGCTTGGGGACTGTGTTAGAATTCTCCCTACCCCAGTGGGCAAATGCTTTAACTTCAGCTTTCGTAAGTGTGGGACGTAATTCTCAAGGCAGAAGAGAATCCTGGCAAATATGAGGGTCTAAGATACATTTCTCCAGCCAAGAGCACCATTCACCCCATTTTCTTTGTCTTCCTAATGGGATTACTCTAGGGCGGCCGAGTACATTCCCATCCTCTATTATTAGGAGTGAGAGGCTGCCAGTGAGGTCCCCGTGTCATTTGTCATAGACCTCGAGTCACTGAGCCCGAGGCAGGACTGACTCTATAAGAAAGAAACACTGTGTTCCTCTTGATGGCTGCCCTACATGAATATCTGACAGGCTGTGCAGCTCCGACTGACTCAGCCACAGCCTCCCTCTCTTTGAAAATTCATTTAGAAGGTAGAGGTCTATACCTTTTAATGCTTTGTGCTGTTTTCAGAGTTAAAGAGAGATGACATAAGGTTTTTGTGGCTGCACAGTATCTGTTAACTTCACCACCTTGAGGGAGTCTCATGAGATAAGGAGGCGTGTGTGCTGGAATAGGTAAATGGCACTTTCCAACTGGCTGAGCACCCAAGGATGAACATCGGGGAGTCTCAGGGCGTCTTCCCAGGGGTGGGCAGTGCTGCGTTTGTCTTCCTCCATTACTGGTGAGGAGCCTCCTTTTTCTGTTCTTGTCCTCTCCCTTTACTCCTTGTCGCACCTCTTGGCACTGGGCTTCTCCTCTCCCTCAACATCTGTCCTCGCCAGCTTTCCTGGTCTCAGGAGGTGGCGGGTTCTGGTTTCTAGTCAGGGCTCACCCTCCCAACTGGGCCTTTGCCTCTCTCTCCCTCTTTTGTTTTATCTAACACTTTAATGTACCGTTTTCTCCTTCCTTCTGTGTTTCTTCAGCCTTGCCGCCCCACGTGGCCTGCCTGTGACACCGCTTTGCTTGCTTGAACTGTTTGAGGAATCTCTCTCTTGCCTGTCAGGAAGCTACTCTCAGTTTTTTTCGACTTTTTTGAGATAAAATGCATTCAATAGCCTTCTTCTGGTGCTTTGTTTTCCATCTCATGGCTCAGAACCTTTCCCCCTATTTTTATGGCTTGTGTTACTAACTCACTTTGGAGGCTGCAGTCGCCAAGGCACAGAGGCTTGTGGCATGTTCTAATAGACCCACTCAGCTTGTCGCTGTTGAAGGCGCTTTTCATTTCTGTCCTTGGTGGAGAGAGCGTGTGGCCATGGTTCCTTCCTGATGGCCTGTTGCCAGCAGGCCTGGGCGCCCAGGGGACAGCTGCCCTGGCCTCCCTCACGGCCACAGTGCCAAGCCGAATGCAGCTTACCCTGCCCCCCCCCCCCCGCCCCGCCCTTCCACTTTCTCAGGGCTTCATCAAACAAGTCTCTTTTTATTCTGTGTTTTCCATGTTACTTCCTATTCTATCCCTGCTTCCGAGATATTTCTAATTACCCTTTATAGGAATAACCCCAAATCTTCACGTAGTTGAAATTCTGGAAGTGGGGGAAAAGGTGACTGAAACAGATCCACTCCTCCCAGAGTTCTCTATGAGGTGAGGGCTGCCGGCTCACCGCCCGGGCGGTGTGGTTTTGTGACTATAGAAGCAACGTTTGCAGTGTTTTTCCCAGGAACATTCATGATAGCAGCTCCCTATTCCCATTGCTTGCCCACTGACACATGCCTTCTGATTCTGTTGTTCGAAAGGAAACAGGAAGAGCGAGTACAACAAGTGCGGAAGAAATTGGAGGAAGCCCTGATGGCCGACATCTTGTCCCGAGCTGCTGACACAGAAGAGATGGACATTGAAATGGACAGTGGAGATGAAGCGTAAGAATGTGGGCAGGTGAACTCACATGTGAGAGAGGGAGGCTTGGCCTTGGGATGTTCTCTTGCTTTCCTTCTGTTGCCGGCCTCACCGGGAATGAAAAGGCTTCACCTTCTGGGTTGTGCTCTTGTGGGCCCCTCCCTGGGGTTAAGGACCACGTCAGTACTCACAGCCTTTCGTTCTCATTGTGTGGGGCAGGCACAGCCCTGCAGCGCTTGCCAGGGACCTCACCTCCTTTATTAATGAAGGGAGAAGCCTGCACAGTCCCTTAGAGACTCTGCCAGGGAGGGAGACATGGCCACAGGAGGTGGAGGTGGCTGTGATCGCCACACATAGCTTTCTGGGGTCACTGTCTCCCCTTTAAAATTATGGCTGCAAAGTAGGCAAAATCCCGCCCTTTTTCTAGATTTTGTTTAGCATAGATTCGATGCAGGGAGAACGAGGACATTTCAAATTATAAATAACTTCCCTTTTAAAGTACAGATTTTGATCCTATCCTCATCCCACATAGCAGTTTCATGGACTTTGTTCCATTGGGTATATGTTCTCTTTAAATGATTACAGTCAGGTCTCAGCGTGCTTCTCTGCTTGCTTCCCCAACGTCTCTCCTGCTTCATTCCGCAGGCCTTGGCTTACTTTCCACCATTCATAGCTGATTATTGATTTGTGTCCTTTGAAGCCAACACTGAGGAGGGGGAGAAAGAGAGGGGCGGGAGGGAGGGAACGAGCAGAGTGAGTCCCAGAGTTGTGGCCCTGAAATTGGCTTTGAACCCTTCCGTCTGGGGACGTGCACCTCGTCCTGCGGTCACCCTTGTTCAGTGCCAGGTTCTGGGGACACAGTGAGGGACGCAGCCGCACAGTTCCTATGCTCACAGAGCCTACAGTGCAGCCATCTTACATGAACGCTCACATAACGATGCGATTACCAGCGTGTTATGTGCTGTCAGAGGAACAACAAAGGTCCTGTGAGAGCTGATGCAGGGGGCCTAACGCGGTGTGAGGGTCACAGGCCTCCCTGAGGAAGTGACATTTCTTTGAGCCTGAAAGATGAGGGGATGTGTTGAGCACTTTTTATGTACAACACGTTACAACTAAATGCTAATCAAGGCTTTAAAAATGTGGTGCTCAGTGAAATTTAGCCTCTAATTACTCTCCTAAGTTTTGCTGACCGAACCTGCAGAATCATTGACTGACTGAAGTTTTTTGTTTTTCCTTACAGGTAACTTTTGGCTGACGTTCCCCAAGAGCAAATTCCTAGAATTGAACCAAAACGTTTCCACTGGGTTTTGCCTGTAAGAAAACAAATGTTCCCGAGCACATACAGCTTTTTAATAGCACTAACCAATGCCTTTTTAGATGTATTTTTGATGTATATATCTATTATTCAAAAAAATGATGTTTATTTTGAGTCCTAGGACTTAAAATTAGTCTTTTGTAATATCAAGCAGGATGAAGCTGAGCTTTGGATGCCAGGTGCAATCTACTGGAAATGTAGCACTTACGAGAACTATCTGTCTGCCCCAAGTTTGAATATGAACGAGTACCAAATAAATTTCCCAATGAAAGATTATTGTGACTTCACTGTATATAAGCAGATTTTTATACTTTATTGAAAGAGGACATCTGTACATTCTTCCATCATCACTGTAAAGACAAATAAATGATTATATTCACAGACCGATTGGGATTCTTTCTGTTACAGAACACACCCACCTGTCCTGGGCCTTCCCGGCTTCCATTCAGCTGTGATCCCCGGGCCTTAGGTGTGAAATGGACCTGGGAGGGAGGCGGTAACACATTTGCAACAGGCATCGTGAGGACTGTGTGTTCACCAGAATTCTCAAGCTTCATCCAGCGTGTGTCCTTTTCCCCCTTGCCTCTGACGAGTGCTTTTGTTCGTTCTGTGAAAATAAGTCGTTTTCTTCCCTGGGACAGGAATCCGTACACAGTGCCCTTCGGTGTTACTGGAAGCCCGCGTGTGTTGTTCTTTCTAGATCGTTTTGCATGTTCCATTGTCCACCAGCTGACTAAGTGAACGGTGCAGGTCAGACCCTCGGCCGACAGAGGCAGCTTTGCTTCTAGGCAGGGTTGCTTCATGGGCCAGATTGCCATACTCTACTAATCAATACCTGGCCTCCCGAGTACTAACAGTTTTTTTTCCCCCTGTTCAGACTCATAAGTGTAACTTCATTGCCACTTAAATTCCTTGATATATTTAATTACTAAAATCGGCATTTGTTATTGAATTTTACAAATGAAAACAAGTTAGTCTGATGCTAAGGAAAGGAGGCCGTGGTTATAAGCAAACTTAAGCACATTTGGAGAAATAGAGCAAAAATAATGTCTTTCTTTGGACAGGTTTATGTACTCCTTAACTCTGAGTTCTTTTAAAATTAGACCCAGAAATGATGTGGTCAAGGATGTGACCATTTCCATTAAGTGTCACTTGTGCAGCTGTTGCCACGACCTGCAGCACCCTTCCGTTCCCGAGGAAGGGAAGGAAGAGAAAAAGTCAATAACACCTACTTGCTAGGCTTGGGCTGCTGTCTCTCTGGACCTCATGCCAAATTCCATAAGAAGTTTGTCTTGAAATTCCTGATTTACATTCAGCGTTGATCCCTGGGCCGCCGGCACCAAGGCCCTGGAGCAGCCCTGCTGGTGGATGAGCAGGGACACGTGCAGACGCTGGGAGACTTGGCAGAGGGGCTGCCCTGGCCAACATGGGTGTCAGTGTGATGTTCATGTTGATTTCCTTTTGAGAACTGGTCGGACTAGTTAGAATGACGCCCAAAGGCTTTCCTTAGCCTCTCCCAAGTCCATGGTTCTTAATTGCGATCAGGTTTGGTTACTTTGATCTTGGTGATCGTACGTTCTTGTTACAAAGCAATCCAACCAAGATATACGTGTTTTCATAAACAGCTTTTGTAAAAGCAACACCGCAATGTGCACATGTACAAAACTTTTTCGTTCTTCTAGACTTTGCTCAGGTGGAGAGCAGGTGTGAAAGCCATTGCGTGGTGTCCAACTGAGGACCAGCTCATAAGTCCAGGTGTTCCCAGGATCCCCACAGGATGACACAACCAAAATCAAACTCCACGTCTCATCCTCACAACTGTCACCGTCTTGCATTCCCTAACCCACGTTAAGGCAGGTCATCTGGTCCAGTTGCCAAGGCAGAGCCAGAAAGGATCCAGGTGCCACTCCTCCCCTTGCCTCCAGCATCCCATCATCCTGTTAGAACTGACAACCAACCGCACTTCTCACGTTTGCATCTCATCGCCATCCCTGCGGCCACTGCCTTCATGCAACCTTGCCTCTCCTCTGGGCTTTCAGTGCATTCCTTTAAAAAACTTTTTATTTTTTATTTTTTACCTGTCCCCCTTCCCTCCCCACCCTTCCTTTTTCTCCTCCATAGAGCCATCAGAAATGGTCCTTAAAGCAAATGTGACAATATCATTTCCCATCTCAAAATCCTTCACTTAGCTGTATATATAGTTTAGAATAATTTTTCAGAGTGAGCACTTCGAAGTGAAGAGAACCTGTGTTTGAACCCTGGTTTGCCATGTGTGTGACTTGTCAGGTTACTTAATCGGTGACACAGGAATAATAATACCTACCTCAGAGTCGTGGTGAGGGCTGCATGGGATCCTGTTTAGTGGGTGTTGGGCACAGTGCCTGGTGCACAGTGAGTACTGCCGTGCGAACACATTAGTGTGGTCCCTCAGGTGTCATTTTTGTCACTTCCAAGACAACCCTTATCCTCTCAACACCCCAGACCCCGCAATACTTATTTTCTGCCTCAGCACTCCGTTTATTTCCTTTGATGAAATTGTCTAAATCTGGGTTTGGTTTATTTGTTGCCTTCTTACCTGTCTCTCTGCTAGAATGTAAGCTCCACAAGAGCAAGGCTGTGCCTGTCTTGTCCCTGTTCTAACCCCAGCGCGTAGCCTAGCCTGGCACACAGTAAGCACTTACTCGATGGCCTTCGTTGAATAAATGGAAGACTGATCAACAGGCTCTTCATGATCTGACCCCTGCCCACTTGCCTCGCTCCTCCTGCACTCTCCCCATCACACCTTCGGCTCAAGAAAAGCTGCATGACCTGCTCCTTCCAAGTGCCCCTTGGGCCTCTGTGTCTTGGCACCTGTCATTCTGTCTGCCCGCCTGTCTACATGGCAAATTCCCCACCATTGGTCCCGTCTCAGCTCAGTGGCTACCTCCTCTGTGAAGCCGTCCCTGATTTCTCCGGGCAGATGATCTTTTTCCCTCTTCCAAGTTCCCACTGCACTTTGTAAATACCTCCAGGGAAGTACTTTACTGTATTGTATTATACATTTTTTTGCATGTCTGCTTCTACTTTGAGATTGTAAGCACCGTGACAGCAGAGATTGCATCTTTTCATCCTAATGTCCCCAGAGCCTAGCACAGTGCCTGGCACATAACAGTTCGTCAGTAAATACTTGTTGATTGGGTTTGTGATTGAACAAAGAGTCTTGCAGTTGGAAAAATGTTGCAAGATGTGCGTGCCCTCAAGGAAAGGAGTGCCCGTGGTGGCTTCGTTTGTTCTCGAGAGGAGACCTAAAAAGCATTATGTACTCTCTTTGAATATAACATTACTTGTTTTGAATTCTAAAAATAAGTTGACTAATATAGACCTTCATAAATGATTACAAAAGATTAAAAAGCTTTGTGACCTCTCAAATGCTACAAAGTCCAAAATAAATATTTGCACTATTAGTATTTCCATAGTAAATGCTATGCGAAAATGTACAGCAATAAATTTTGAAGCTTTAAAAACGTTTGTGTAAGTCATCTTCAATGACTTAACCCGGAAAGGACATCTCTGGCCTGGGTTTCCCAGACACAAGGGGATCCAGACTGGGATGTAGGGTCCCAAAGCTCTCGGGGCTTCTCCAGTGACACTGCTTTGATGGGCTACTGAGATGCTTGCTCAGCCCTTCTGGGGGCATTTCTAGTCAACAGAAGGCCTGAAGGCTTCTCCATGGGATCAGGTGCAGGCCACACCAGGCCCCGTGAGGCCATAGCCTCCAGGCCCCCACAGGACGGCCATCGCTCCCTCACCCTGCTGCCTTCACTTCCAGGATGCAGATGTGTCACCTAGACAACGCATACTTGTATGGCCTCTGCCAGGTCCCCAGGTGGGGCATGTACATCAGTCACTTACAGCAGGGTTAGCCGGGAATGGCTGAGGAGTTGGGAACTGGAGCAGCGGGCTGTCAGTCTGGACCCCTCGAAGGGCCTGGGGTGGACTTTAAAACTGGAAGCTACACACTGATTTTTCTGGGGGGGCACATGTACTAATAAGTTGCTTTATGAATTATTTGGCTTTTGTTTTTATGGCCGGAGGACAAAGGTGTTTATTTCCTATCATTTACAAAGCGTTTTATAATTTGCAGAGCACCTTCACCTCCATCAATGTCATGTTTGAGTTTTAATCTATGACTAGGCCATGTAATATGCACATGTTATTACTCCCATGTAAGGGTTGAGGGCTCTGAGAACCAGGCAGGCTAACTGACTTCTCGAGCTGAGGAAGAGAGAGGGATTTGAATGGAGAGGCCTTCTGCTTCTAGAACATGCAACTTTCCAAACCTCTTCCCCACTCAGGTCTCACGCTGCCCTTCTGTGACAGAACAGCACAGCTTGGTTTATAACGTGCAGTGTGACCATGGCTTATATAGGGCAGAGTGATTCTTTATCGGAAACTTGGTTCTTTTATGTGGAATAGTCAAAGCTTTTATAGGGGCCTCTTCTGCTGAGAACTCGTCACTAGGGTTGTTCATCTTTTATTAGAGGTAGGACAGGTTCAGCTTCCTAGCCTCACAATGCTGGGAGTTATTTTTATCTAGGGGGGTTAGCATTTTTCTTTCTACTGTAGGACTTGCCGCTTTTCCATCTCTCTCCATTTTCCTCTTTCCCATTTCTTCGTTTAACCATTCATGAACCTGACCCGGTGAGAAGTCTGGCGAGATGCCACTGGACCCAGACCCTGGGGAAAGGCTTCAAAGTGGGGTGTGTGCATCTAGGGCATGTGTGCGAGCATTCTTTGGGGGGGATATTTTACCTTTTAATATTTGTTTTCATCTTGTCCTTGACAGATTTTAATTTTTGAGTGTTTTATTAAGCACGTACTACATTAGGAGAGCAGTCCATGTATATAATTTACTAGAGGCCCATGCACGAAATTCGTGTAAGGGGCTCGGCCCTCGCAGCCCTGACTTCGTCTGGAAGGTCGTTTGGCTGTCCGGTCTAATTAGCATATTACGCTTTTATTATAGATAAGTATCCATAGGTTTGGGACACATGCTTCTGTGTTTGAAAGGGCTAATTAAAATAGTTTTGAGACCACTACTCCAGGGCAGGACTCCCCATCTGAGGTTCATGGATCCCTGAAGTCAAGGAGTCTGCCAACTTGCCATCGTTGGCCAAGTTTTGCAACGATGAGCCCTGCTCTGGGGGTGGTGTCCATGGCTTTCGTACAGTTCTTTCTTTCTTTTTTTTTAAATATTTTATTGATTTTTTTACAGAGAGGAAGGGAGAGGGATAGAGAGTTAGAAACATCCATGAGAGAGAAACATGGATCAGCTGCCTCCTGCACACCTCCTACTGGGGATGTGCCCACAACCAAGGTACATGCCCTTGACCGGAATCGAACTCGGGACCCTTCAGTCTGCAGGCCGACGCTCTATCCACTGAGCCAAACCGGTTAGGGCCCGTACAGTTCTTAAATGGGGAAAATACATCACAGTGGTACATGGCAACATCCTTCATAAATGGAAGCAACCCCTTTCCTTAAAACAACAACACGTGATTTTTTTGGGGATTGGAACCTGCTCTTGGGGGAGCTATCCTGAATTTTGCTGAGTGGACAGATATTGCTCCGACAGAGAGAGAGCCAAAGCAAGGGCTGTGTGTGCTGGGGAGGCCATGGCCAGCTTTCCCAGTGCCTTGCTGATCACAGCATGATTTACACTAAAGGGCCTTGTCCCCAACAACAACCAGTTGTGTGCAAATAGAAACTTAAGGGAAAGAAGGCAAACAGCAACACGGCAGAATGTGCCCTTTATGATAGGAGTGAATGCCTCCTCATAAAACCTTTCTTTCTCTGTCCCTCCTCTGTCTTCCCCAGAATGCAGCGTCACTCAGATAATGTTATACATGAGAAAACCTCAACCTTGGTGCTATGCCTAATACTCTTTAAAATGATGATTGTGGTTTATCAGGCTGATGTGAGGAGGGTGAGTTAGTCACCTAACACTGAACGCACGCAATCCTGGGGTCAAACACAGCATTACTCTCTGATCTCTGCTTCATGTCTCTGGCCCCAGGAGAAGATCTCTGTTTTTAAGAGCTCATTTGATTAGATCAAATAACTTAATACAGAGAAGCCAGGATACACTTTCTTTTTAAAAAAAAAAATATTTTATTGATTTTTTACAGAGAGGAAGGGAGAGGGATAGTTAGAAACATTGATGGGAGAGAAACATCGATCAGCTGCCTCCTGCACACCCCCTACTGGGGATGTGCCCGCAATCAAGGTACATGCCCTTGACCGGAATTGAACCTGGGACCCTTCAGTCCACAGGCTGATGCTCTATCCACTGAGCCAAACCGGTTAGGGATAGGATACGCTTTCTATTCTATGGTTCACAACTCTACCTGCATCTGCACAGTCCTTTTTGCTGTGTTACCCCAACTGTGTTTCCAGTTTCTAGGAATTACCACATGGGCATTATTTTATTGTTACTGATTTCAGAGAAGAAGGAGCGGGAGAGAGAAATAGAAACATCAATGATGAGAGAGAATCACTGATTGGCTGCCTCCTGCATGCCCCACTTTGGGGATCGAGCCCACAACCTGGGCATGTGCCCTTGACCAGAATCGAACCCGGGACCCTTCAGTCCACAGGCCGATGCTCTATCCACTGAGCCAAACCAGCTAGGGCTTTGAGGGGCAATTCTGTTTGCCACATTGTTTGCTACAGATTACAGAAAAATCAGTCTCAAATGGTTTAAGAAATGAGGAAGGTTACAGTAAATGCATATGCAAGGCAAGCCCAGGGGAGGACAGATCCCTGCAGACCCTCAGGGCCCGGCCTGCTTCCGTGCAGTCCTCTGGCCTCCCTCCGGGTATTCCCTCCATCCTCTCCTCAGCAGCAAGACGGTTCCAGGGGACATGTCAGGACGTGACAATGGCCAGAGGAAAAAGATAGACTGTTTCTTCCTTTGCCTGCTTTTTACAACCCCCCCCCCCAAAACATTTTCCCTCACATCTCATTGGCTAGAATTGGTACCATGGCTATTCCTAAACTACTGGCTAAGAAAGGGGGTTGGGATTACACCAAATGGCTTAGATTAATCATATGGAAGTGATATGACTATTGGGAGTCAACCACAATACCTGCTTCAAACTGCTAACTAGTCTTTTGTGTAATAGGTCCCCACCCCCCTGTTGGCCCCCTGGCTTGGGGCTGTCATTTTTACTGGTTTCTCTGTAGAGTTAGGTTCTTTTTCTCACAATCAGTTCAAGTCCTAGATTTTCTTTAAGCCCAAGAGCATTACATTTCTTTTCTGTCCAGTGCTTCCCTCCCTCCAATCTATCCCTTCTCAGTAGCATGACTCTACCTGGCACATTGTATATGACTCCAGATGGCAGATGGCCTCTTCCTCAAATTTCTCATCTTTTTTTTTTTAATGGTAGGATTTATTTATTTATTTATTTATTTAAATTCTTCATTGTTTAAAGTATTACATAAGTCTCCTTTTTCCCCCTTTGACCTCTCCCCAGCTACTCCCACCCCCAGCACTTGCCCTCACCACCCCACTACTGTCTGTGTCCATTGGTTATGCTCATATGCATGCATACAAGTCCTTTGATCTCTTACCCCCCCCCCCACCTTCCCTCTTAAATTGGACAGTCTGTTCAATGCTTCTATGACTCTGGCTCTATGTTTGTTCATCATTTTATGTTGTTCATTATATTCCACAAATGAGTGAGATCATGTGATATTTATCTTTCTCCGACTATCTTATTTCACTTAGCGTAATGCTATCCAGGTCCATCCATGCTGTTGCAAATGGTAAGAGTTCCTTCTTTTTTACAGCAGCGTAGTATTCTATTGTGTAGATGTACCACTGTTTTTTAATCCACTCATCTGCTGATGGGCACTTAGGCTGTTTCCAAATCTTAGCTATCGGTAAATTGTGCTGCTATGAACATAGGGGTGGATATATCCTTTCTAATTGGTGTTTCTGATTTCTTGGGATATATTCCCAGAAGTAGGATTACTGGGTCAAATGCGAGTTCCATTTTTAATTTTTTGAGGAAACTTCATACTGTTCTTCACAGTGGCTGCACCAGTCTGCATTCCCAATAGCAGTGCATGAGGGTTCCCTTTTCTCCACATCCTCGCCAGCACTTGTTGTTTGTTGATTTGTTGATGATAGCCATTCTGACAGGTGTGAGATGGTACCTCATTGTCGTTTTGATTTGCATTTCTCGGATGATTAGTGACTTTGAGCATGTTTTCATATGTCTCTTGGCCTTCTGTTAGTCCTCTTTCGAAAAGTGTCTATTTAGGTCCTTTGCCCATTTTTTGATTGGATTGTTTATCTTCCTTTTGTTAAGTTGTATGAGTTCCCTGTCTAATTTCTCATCCTAACTGGGTTATACGTTCCTCCAGGACATGAGCAAGGACTTTTCAAAAGAGTCAATTTGGGGATGAGATTGTCAATTTAGTATGTGACATTAGCTGCAAAGTTTGAACACACAGTCCTCTTCAAGACCACTTCTGATACTAACTGCAAGTTCAGGGGTTCCCCAGACCACCCTCAGTTATATGCATGACTATGGCTGACTGCAGGGAAAGGACGCAGACTAACATCAGCCAAAGGAAGAGCAGAGTCTGGAAGGGAGGGTTCCAATGCGAAGGCTCCACTGTCCTCTCCCGTTGAGTGAGGACACGCTGCCCTCCCAGCATCAGCGTGTGATAATACACACAGGGTGTTGCCAGCCAGGAAAGCTCACCTGAGCCTCTGTGTCCAGAGCTTTTTGCTGGGGCTGCACTACGTAGGCATGACTGATGGGTTGATTGACTGATTTCCCATGTGGGTGAAGTGTCTCCAGGTTGACTGATACAGCTTAACCCAAAGCACCCACTTCAAGTCACATGGTTGTGACTGACCCCACCCTAAAATGTAGTGTGACTAGGCCCCACCCTAAAAGACACCTCTTAACTGTGGCATAGATTACCTTCCAGAAGCAGAGGCCAATAGCCAGTCTTCTCATTGGGCAAGGCCAAGTTCTTTCCTACATACTTCGTGATCAGCATTTTAGTAGCAGATGCTAACTTGGTTATTACCAGGGTCTTCAGCAAAGCTCTGTTGATGACCCAATTCATATTTAGATATTCTAGAAGGAAAATACTTAAAGAGCAATGAGCATTTGGTGCCATTCCATTAAAACTTTACTTTTCAATTCTACCCTGGCTAATCTTATTTGCACTCATTATACAAAACAAGCAAGAGAATCTCTCGGCTGCTCTTTCTTCACAAATTATCTAAGCTAATTAAGGCATAATTGCTTTATTTTTTGTTCTTAATCTGCAGCAAATAAATGGTGTAAGAATAAACAACCAGGCCATAGGCTGAGGAATCCTGCAAACACTTTACCTCCTGGAAAGAAAAAGCAATGCTCCTCATTAAACTTTGGCAATAATACTTAATTACTGCAGCAATTACAGAGTCGTAGGTCTTCCCTACCTTGAACTTAACATTTTAGACTTTTTTTTAACCCATTCTTTTATTCATGTCATAGTAGAACTTTCTTGGTTAAAAGGGCTAGAACTACTCAGTGAGGCTGTAGGACAGAGGAAAGGTGTTTGCACAATAGAGTCATCATATCTGGGCAGGGGCGTCCTGAGGTTCCAGCACATGCAATGAAAAAAAATATATAGTCAAAACGTGGAGATATCTGAGCATTTTCTTTTGCCTTTCAAGTACATGCCACTCTCCAAGGTTGAGTGGGAGTGGATGGGAGGGAGGGTAGAGAAGTACTCCTGCATGCCTGAAGGGTTAGATACCATTCTAAGTTTTTAGAAAAATATTTATTTTAAAGATCATATTAAATTCAGACTTTTGCTATGCAGCCCTACGAGCGTTGACAGATGGATAGAGGCCCATGTCTACCACCATAATTGAAACAGAAAACTTCTATCACCACCACCCTCCCCACTCCCCTTGTGCTATCCCTTTGTAGTTAACCCCTTCCTTACCCTAAACCTTGTCAACACTCACCTGTTCTCCATCCCTATATTCTTTTCCCTTTTCCAGAATGTCACATGAATGGAGTCATGCAGTATATAACCTGTAAGCCTGGCTTCCTTCACTTAGCGTAATGCATTTGAGAATGAGTCATGTATGTAAAGTTCTTTCTTTTATTGCTATGGGTGTTTGCTCATCCATTGTTATTAATTTATCTGTTGAAGGACATTATTTCATTCTGTTTTAATGTCAAAACTTAATAATCTTACATCTTAAGAGCTTGTTTATTGTTGAGAGAATCAAACAAAAGAGTAGCCTTATATTCTATGCACAGTGAAGTCCAAATTCAATGTAAGTTCAATGCACATCTGAAGCAATTGCTCTGTTTTTAATCATTCTGTTTTTTGCTTCAAAGAGTTGCCTTCCTTCACCCTAATATTTTTCTCAAGATTGTGCTGGATGTAATAATAGAAATACAGAATACTCTCCAAATCCAACACATCATCTGTCCTCTGTCCTAACCCAGTGTCATATGGGATGCTGTTTGCTTGGTTACCATAATCTTTGTGGGGCTGAAAAAAATTAATGATATTCTTACAAAATCATAACTTGATCCTGACATTTATTTTAACATTTCCCTATCAAGTATTTGAGTGATCTTTTTCTTTTCTTAGGTACTTTCATTCTGAGTCATCAGAATTCCTTTGCCTATCCTAGTATTAAACACATGTGGATAGGAGGGCTTTCTGGCCAAAATATCTGCCAGAAAGGGGTGAGACCGTTGGAGCTCTGTGGAGAGGCAGACGTACCAGACAGACCTTGGTGAGCGATAGTTCAGTGTGGAACTGATGTTACAGTAGCATCTTCCTCATTATAAGTTTCAATTTTAATTTCTTTTCTTTGATGGCAGACTCATTCCTTTCTTTTCTTTTTTTTAAAATATATTTTTATTGATTTCAGAGAGGAAGGGAAAGGGAGACAGAGATAGAAACATCAATGATGAGAGAGAATCATTGATCAGTTGCCTCGTGCATGCCCCACACTGGGGATTGAGCCCGCAATCTGGGCATGTGCCCTGACTGGGAATTTAACCCTGACCTCCTGGTTCATAGGTCAACGCTCAACCACTGAGCCACACCAGCTGGGCTAGTTTCTTTGTTGCGTTGGGTGGTTTTGCTGACAGGTTTTGGTTAGCCCTAAAGAAAAAATGCTGACGTCTGTCTTCATCTCCCCTGGTGATAGAAATTGGCAGGCTGGGCTAGTGAACACGGGAAAGAACTCTCAGTTTGACCCAGTGATGTGCTTTTAGAAGATGCAACCACTTCTAAAGCTAAGTGTGGGCACACACATGGGAAAGAGAGAGGATAGGTGGGGAGTAAACCCAGGGTCACCCCCATGACCACATTAAGGTGCCACATTAGAAACAGGAGAAGATCGCAGTGACTGGGCCTTCCTGGCACATCTTTCTGCTCGCGCAGAGGGAAGTGCCACGTTTCAAACTCTTTCAGGATAACTGTGTCTCATGTTACTGTCCATTTTCATTTCCAGGGAATATAAAAATGAGCTGGAGAACTTCCAGAGGACAGCTCATGATATAGGAAATAATAGTGCCAGACCCAGGCAATGATCTCAGTTTAGACTCACACTAACCCCACAACAGAGATAGCACTGTCCCCATTTTGTAGATGAGGAAACCGAGTCCTAGAGAACCTCCCCCAACGGCACCCAACTAGTGGGCATCAGAGCCAGGGCTTGACCTTGGGCAGCCTGGTGCCAGAGTCCACGCAGGACCCCACCGTCCCCTCTCCCTTCTGTCTGTGTGGATTAGGTTAGTATATTCACAGAAAGAGCAGCATGGCGGCCATGCCAATCCTAGAGGGGAACGGATCGGGTTAACATCCGGTAAAATATCTCGAACCGAGAGGAATAACATGACCTCTAACAAGTGCAAAGTGTGAAGCTTGAGGAGAGTAGGGGACCTGGGAATTAGAACAGAATGAGAAAGGTGAAAAATATGACTTGGGACAGAAATACAGGGAGGATCAAAAGTAGGTTTACAGTTGTCAGTATGGAAAGTAATACAATCATCTCTCTATATAAAAGCCTAAGTGACCGTTAGGGTGGAATGACTGGGATGACTGGAATGACCGGTTGCTATGTCTTGCACTGAGCATGCAGGCAGGCGAGTGGTGAGGAGCGAGCAGGCAGGCAGGAGAACGGTTAGGAGTGAGCAGGCAGGTGGTTAGTGGTCCTGGATTGTGACAGGGATATCTGACTGCGGATGTCCGACTGCAGGGATCTGGCCTAAACCAGCAGTTGGACATGACCGAAGGGTCCCAGATTGCAAGAGGGCGC
>NW_005871382.1:311024-319670 GCF_000147115.1 Myotis lucifugus
GGGGGCCCGGCCCGGGTGGGGGACCCCCCCCCCCCCCCCCCGTGCACAAATTTTGTGCACTGGGCCTCTAGTTAATAAATAATACAAGAATAAACTGTGTTTCATGTACTCACAATTGTAAACCTACACTGAGTGGCCAGATTATTGTGACTACCCCATCAGTATGTCATTGACACTGAATATTGAAAACTTCCTAAGCAAATACTCTCAAGGTTTTATTATTATTATTATTTGCATAACTAATTCACTTCATTGTACTGATGGGGTGGTCATAATAATCTGGCCGGTCATAATAATCTGGCCACTCAGTGTATTTTTATCCCACCTTGAATATATAGTATACACACATATACAGGGAATGATAAAAATGCAAAGAGCCCTACTGATGTGGCTCAGTGATTGAGTGTCGACCTATGAACCAAGAGGTCACCGGATCAATTCCCTGTCAGGGAACATGCCCGGGTTACAGGCTTAATCCCCAGTAGGGAGCGTGCAGGAGGCAGCTGATGGATGTTTCTCTCTCATCATTGATGTTTCTATTTCTCTCCCGTCTCCTCTTTCTCAAAAATCAATAAAAACATTTTTTAAAAAAAGAAAAATGCAGTCAATGGGGGAAAAAGTAGACATATATAATACTTAAAACAATAAAGAATTAAAAAGTATGTTCACAAGATAATGGATATAACTTGGGGTTTATTTTGAATTTTACAGTTCATTAGATTGTAAATAAATATAATATGGTTTTATTTAAAAATAAAAAAAATGCAAAGTAAAATCTTGTGTCAAAGTTGATAAAGTAAGGGCGACAGTCCCCTGTTGAAAGAAGGCACATTAGGATATTTGAGAAAATATCGCTGCTTCGGCATTTTGCATCCCCGCTGAGACGGCTGCTTTCTCTCTTTAACGCTTCACTCTCCTAGCCTTTGGTTGGCGAGGCAGCCTCATTACCTTCATTTTTACTGGCTGTCGAGATAGGTTCAGGCGGACCAAACCGAGGTAATGACCCAGCAGGGTAAATGGGAAACTTTCTGTACCCTTGGGAATCAGTCATCAATTTAATATATTTCCCGAACACTACATTCTTTCTAAAAATAATATAAAAATGTATGCAAGCTCGTTTCAGAATTGTTTTTATTCAAGGAAGTGTGGGGTGAGCGTGGCCAGCTCATTCATCAATGTCCGTGAACTGCTTCAAGGGAAACGTGCTCAGAGGAACAGGCCTGGCTGAGTTTCCAAAACAACCCGCAGGTGTTCCTTACCAGCCTCTCCCAGAGCTCCGGCCCGACTCCTCCAAGAGCTGGGGTGGACTCTCGCTCGGGCTCCATCGGGGGACCCTGTTATCTGGTGGGGTGTCCTTCCTTCTTCCCCTCTCCTCTCCTCTCTCCTCCTGCTTTTTCTCTCATCAGTCAGTGCCACAGCACCTACAGTCGAGAATCTGTGTACAGCTTTCGACTCTACCACCGGCCCTTTGCACCCGCTGATCCAACCAACCGTGGATCGGAAAGAGTTTGTCTTTTCCACCCGAGTTGGGGAATCTGCGGCTGCAAATGGGAGAATAGTGTTTTTGACCCGTGATTGATTGAATCTGTGAATTAAAAACCCCGGATACACAGGGCTGATCGTATTTATTGAGAAGACCTGTGTGCAAGTGGGTCTGTGCGGTTCAAACGTGTGTTGCTCAGGGGGCCAACTGCATACATCGCCTTTTTTATTTTTATTTTTTGTAATTTGGGAAGATTTACATTCTCCCAGTTTATCAGAAATTGCAGATGTGACGACGAAGCCTTCCAGTTCGGCAGCAGGTGCTTGCTCTGTTGCTCTTTTGTCATTAAAAACACGCCTGGGAAAGGGGTGTATCTGAGGACAGGCCGTAGGACCCGGACCCGCTGCGTCAGGAGTCCTTGGAGATGGAGGTGGGGGCTCCGCAGACTGAAGGTGGGTCCCTCTGACAAGTGCTTACATATTTATGGGTTTCTTTGGCTCCGCTTCTTGGCCTTCTCTGTGAGTGACAGTTGCAGAGGGAAACTGGAAAATTGTGAATAATTAGGCTGCTTTGTGGGTCCAGGAAGGAGACCCTAATGGGCGGAAGACGGTGTGCACGCTCCTCATCTGTGAAAACTGTCCATCCAATTATTTCGGCGAAGTCACCCATCAAATCAGGTCCCCGCCCCGTCCATGACTAGATTTATCCGTAGCAAAGACGGCCTGAGACGCCAGACAGTGCCCGGGGCAGCACGGGAGGCATCGCTGCAATTTTCATGAAACGGGCAACGGGTTTAGTCACGGACATGGGCTGTTGAGTGACATTTTTTTTTAATGTGTGGTGTCAAATCAGGTGTCTAGTTTAGAAATCCTGCCCCAGCCCCTCGTAGGTATTCATTTTTGAAAAGAAAACAAATTCCCCCATGTAGAGACGGGCGTAGGAGGCCTTTCCCCACAGTCCCCAGGGCTAAAGAGGCTCCCTGTGATTACATTGCTCAGGCTCAGCCTCTTAGAGGTGAGAGCTCCGTGGAGATGTTCATGGTTTCTCTGCTGAGGAGAGGGGCTTGAGGGCAGCTGTCTTGGAGGGGAGGCCATTACAGCCCCACGTCTCCCCTGCTCAGACCCAGACAATCAGGGGGGGAGGAACTGGGTGCCACGCGGCTCCTCCCATTGACCCCCGTGACCTCTCCAGGGCAGTTGGTATGAAACAGGCCACTGGTTTAGTCACAGACATGTCTCGGGCACGAGACGTGCACTGACAACTTTTGCTTCATTCAGGTGGTTTTAACTGAGAGCACGTGGCTAGCTGAAAAATTAAAAAAAAATAAAAAGAAAAGAAAACCCTTTTAAATGGTAAAACAACAACAATAACCCACCATCATAACATCAAAGGACAAGTGGTAAACTGGGGGAACAAAGTCTTTACATGATGTTTAGAGAGTGGGAGAGCTATGGCTTTAGCTCAGTGGTTCTCAACCTTGGCTGCACATTAGCATCACCTGGGAATCTTTTGAAAATCCTGATTTCTGGGCCTCGTCCTCCGGAAATTCTGTTTCTTTGTTATGGGGTGGGGCCACAACATTAGTAACAAAGAAACAGAATTTCCGGAGGATGAGGCCCAGAAATGAGGATTTTAAAAAGATTCCCAGGTGATTCTAATGTGCAGCCAAGGTTGAGAACCATTGTTTTAGAGCGAGCGCTTCCAAAGGCCCTGATATTCCCCCCCCCCCCCACCCCCGTCCCTGTTTGTGACACGGTGTGGATTCCCTGACCACCACTGCGGGTCGCTGGCCTTTTAGGGCACATATCCTGCCCCTTTGGACTGACCAATGGGCTCTCTGCCCTTCCAGGGTTAACTCTTACTGCCACCTTGGAACTCACCCTCACCACTACCCGGCCCTGAAGTCAGACAGGCGGACGGGAATCTCAGCTCCCGCAGTTTCCTGCGCTTATTTCCCTTCCTCCCCCCGCTGCATGGGACACATCCCTGCGTGGCCTGTGAGCTAAGAAGCCAGATTTCTGTTACCTGAGTGTGTCCCCGAGGTTTCTGGGAGAGCTTGACAGTGTCCCCTCACCCTGCGGCCACAGGCAGCGCGCCTCCCTGGAAGGGTTGGGGTTTCATCGCAACGGGACTCAGCCTCATCTCCTGGCTGAGAATGAAGAAGGCGAGGAGAGTGACTAGAACATATCCTAGATCACACCTTCTCACACCTCCCCGCAGCCCGCAGCCCGGGAGCCTGGGCTGGCTGGTGGCCAGCCTAGCGTCTCAGCTACCACAGGGGCAGGAAATCGGAGACACACCTTCAAAATGCAAGCAGTTGTTTCCAATCTTCCCCACTAACATTGTGGCCAGTGGAACGGCGGGAGCTGGGGCAGGAGACACAGACACCCACGAACAGATTCTGCTTCATGAAGGTGGTTTTAATGGATAGCACCTGGCAGCCAGATCCCGCTGCTTTGCTCCTTTTCACACCCCTTTGGATGTTAAGAAAGCAAAGCAACCTTATTCTTTTTTTTTTCATTTATTTCTCCCCCGACCCTGGGCCAAATGCCTAGCGCCTTCTGAACGAAAGGGAGAACCTGCAGGGGTCAGTGTGGTATAAACAATGGCCAGGGCCGGGCTCTGAGCTGAACCCGAGGTTTCAATGACAGCTCTCTCCCTGTTTCACTCTAATGAGGACCCAATCCGTTACCTCACGCTGAGACGGCTCCAGAGCAATCCCCTAGGTGGCCATCTCCCGCTAACGCAGCTTTAAACAGTGGCCATCCGAGGCGGCTGTCACTGGAAGTTTAGGACTGGACGGGTGGCGTGTTTCCCAGGCTGT
Source organism: Myotis lucifugus (assembly GCF_000147115.1). Classification (NCBI taxonomy): domain Eukaryota; kingdom Metazoa; phylum Chordata; class Mammalia; order Chiroptera; family Vespertilionidae; genus Myotis; species Myotis lucifugus. Next base: position 315,332 of record NW_005871382.1, read on the forward strand.
GGCTGGTCACCGTCGCTGTTTGACCCTCGCAGGCTGTCCCTCCCATTGTCCTTTCAAAGCTTCATTCCGGGGTGGGCAGGGCTCTGCTGTCCTTTCGCCTCATTTAACTCCCTTTTATTATTATATTTTTCTTTTAGTGAAAGAGCCTTTCTCTCTCGCTCTCTGTGTGTGTCCTTTTATATACAATATGTCCTTTTGGCCTTTGTCTTTCCAATTTGAAAAGTCCCAGTTTCTTTCCTTATGTTCTCCAAGGAGAGTTAAGCTGTAGGGCAAGGTGGGGTGACGGGGTGTGTGTGTGTGGGGGGGGAGAATGACAAAGAGGCGCACGACAGTGGTAGGTCTGGTAGGTCGGGATGGAGTGAGTCTTGAGCTTCCTGGGCAGACGCGGTAGAGTGTGAAGAGGGACCCCGGGATTTCCCGCGGGCACGGTCTCTCCTCAGTGATGTCATCTCAGCTCCTCCCTCGTACTCCTCCATCCTCCTCTGGCTGCCCCTCCACACCACGGACACTGAGCTCAGTCACCTCACAAACGGCCAATCCCAGCGTCCTTTTCTCAGCCCGTAACCCTCCATGGTTTCCCTGAGGCACTTGCCCTGCTGAGTATTTCTTTCTGGAGTGCTTCCTGGCTGTTCTTTGGCATTTTGTGTCTTTGGGATGCTGCCTCCATGTCTAGCCTCCTCTCCTCCATGCACTGCCCCCGCCCCCAGCAACCTTGGGAACCATCCTGGCACCTGGCATCTTCCCCGGGGGCTCCACGAAGGCATGGCCGACTGGTCACAGTTGATCTGGTGGGTGACGCCTCCTCTCCACCTGTCGTATTGTGCCTCTTCTATCAACCTGATTGCATTTGACATCATCCTTCCTTGGATGATGTCATCCCTTCCACAGCTCCGGTTCTCATAGGGAAAGAGTCACACAGGTGGGAACTCAGGGCCCAAGTTCCACGTGCATGGTGGGAAGGGAATGATTAGAGAAGGGAATGATTGGATATCTGAATGCAAAGCCCTGTTGAAATAGACTTACCTGGCCAGCATGGCTCAGTGGTTGAGCATCAACCTATGAACCAGGAGGTCACGGTTCAGATTCCTGGTCAGGGCACATGCCCACATTGTGGGCTCAATCCCTAGTAGAGGGCATGCAGGAGGCAGCTGATCAATGATTCTCTCTCATCATTGATGTTTCTATCTCTCCCTCTCTGAAATAAAAAAAAAGAAAAAAGAAAATAAGATATAGACTCACCAGATGTGAATCCCAGTGGTGGGAATGTGAAATACAATGAGAAGCCAACGGTTCCTTGCATGTTTGAGGTTCAGACCATGGAAGATCTTCTAGGGTTTATTCTCTGTGCAGCCTGGCTGCTCCATTTTTTTCCCAATATATTTTATTGATTTCAGAGAGGAAGGGAGAGGGAAGAGAGAGATAGAAACATCAATGATGAGAGAGAATCATTGATTGGCTGCCTCCTGCACGCCCCCTACTGCGCAACCCAGGCATATGCCCTTGACTGGAGTGGAACCTGGGACCCTTCAGTCTGCAGGCTGAGGCTCTATCCACAGAGCCAAACCAGCTAGGGCCTGCTCCGTTCTTAACCACACTATCTAGTTTCTCCCAGCCTTCTGTTTCCTTCTTTCTTTCTTTTTTAAAAACATATTTTATTGATTTTTTACAGAGAGAAAGGGAGAGGGATAGAAAGTTAGAAACATTGATGAGAGAGAGAAACATCGATCAGCTGCCTCCTGCACACTCCCCACTGGGTATGTGCCCATAACCAAGGGACATGCCCTTGACCAGAATCGAACCCGGGACCCCTGAGTCCGCAGGCCGACGCTCTATCCACTGAGCCAAACAGGTGAGGGCTGTTTCCTTCTTTCTTGATCGTGTTCACTCACCAGAACCGCTGCTTTTTATATGGCATGTTGGTGGGTCAGGACAAGGCTGAATTCCATGATGTTGTCCACAGGTCCCCGATAGTGGCCAAGGCTATGCCATTGTCTTTATCAGGTCACCTCAGCTTGAGCCTAAAAAGGCGCTTAGAACAACAGTAAACACACCCCTCCCGGCTCTTCCGAACCCTCCAATTTCAGGGTCTCCAGCCGCCAGCCATTGCCAGGCGTCATCTCAGAGTACCTCGTGTTGCTCGTGAATAGAAGCCTTTCAGCCACTGCAAGGCATCCTCGTGCCCTTAGGGGTTCTGGGGCTGATGCTGGCGAAGCTGCTCTTCGTTCCCACCTGGGAGTTTTGCTGTGTCAGCCCCAAAGGGCCCTCCCAGGGTGCCTTGTGCGGGAGCCCCGAGACTGCCGAAGCCATTGAGCGTCGGTGTGTGCTGGGCACATAGATGGGGGGCAGGCTCTCCCCGGCTCTGTGTCACCCGCCTCCTGATTCCCAGTGGCTTCAAGGCTCCCCAGATCACACTGAGAGTAGATGCTGCCCTTTTTATAAGTAGCTCTCAGCTTTCAAAGACCCTGACAGGAGGCCGGAGCTCCTGGGCCAGAGGGCAGTGTGAGCGAAGGATCCCAGCAGGACTCAAGGCTGTGATGCATCTCAGAGGGAAGCGGGTGGGGGGAAAGGATGGGGGGTGACGGGGCGGCGGAAAGAGATTCACCGAAGACCTTAATGCATAACCCATAACCCATGGACACAGACAGTAGTGCGGTGAAGGTGGTGGTGGGGGCCGGAGGGGTCATGGGGGAAAAAGGGGACATGTGTAATACTGCCCACAAGAAAGATTTTAACAAGTGATTTCTTCCCTTGGATTCTCGGACCCGGCCATGGGACCACGTGTGTGGGTCTGTGGTCTTCCCTAGGGTCAGCCCTCACCCAGGGCTTCCCCGTGTCTCCTATAAGCACACCTCTGTAGGGCGTACCCCACTATTCCGAGAGGCACCCCGGAGATGTCTAACAGCGAGGCAGGAGGCGCAAGCTCTTCTGCTGCAGGGACCAGAAGAGCAGGGCCTGACGTGCGAACCCCGTGTTTTCCACCAGAGGGCAGACTTGTCATGTCTACTGAAACAGGTTATGTTTTTACAAAGAAGGCCACCTTAATAATAATAATAATAATAATAATAGCAATAAAGCATCATAAAAATTAGGTTCCTGCATCTTTCTCTGTATGTCTTCATATTTACATGCATCTGTAGGGTATGGTAGTGTATGTAATAACAATCTCTAATCTCAGTGAAAACGGAATTCTTAGCGTGTTTTTCCTTCTCCATTTACTTATGGTGGTTTTTATGGACATGGAAAGGGTATTTAGTTATGGAAATAATTTTACCCTACGTCTACTTGGAAGCATGAAATATACATCCCACAGGAAACGTGTAAGACTTCACTAAATATAGATTTAATTGGTGTGCCACGGCATGTCTTAAGGAGTTTTGCTCCGGGACCCCGTTTTTGCCTGCTATATCGTTGAAACAACAATTCTGCTATTGTGATTTATTTCTCCTTCAAGATTTTCCCCCCTTCATTTTGGAGAAGAGCTGTCTGCCATTTCCAAAGGACACCATGTCTTGTTTTAAGTATTCTTTTTGCGGGTTTACTTCTGCACAGGCAGTGGGGTCCCGTGGAGGCGGTGGCTGGTGTGTGGTGTGAGGGAGCTCTGCTCTAAACCAGGGAGAAGTGGGAGCCTTAGAATGTGCGTGTGAGGTGCGTCTTCGGGACGGAATCCTCTTTGGCTGTTGGGCAAACCAAGATGTGGAAATGATCCCGTGGCCCAGTTCAAGGGAAGTCCTTTCTGTGCCTTCCTGTGGGCCACGGCTTTAGGACATCGCTACACTGGCATAGCGACACTTTTTCAGTAAATATGTTTCTGAAAATACAGTCTCATGGTTAACTTCAAAGTTGATACAGTGTTTAGAGCCCAAAGGTGTTCTGGGGCGAATGTGCTCCTTTGGCCCGAGTTCAAAGGAAACACTTCCCATATTCAGCACTGTTGTTCCAGAGACATCTCAAGACAGGGAGCCGGTGTAACAAACATGGCATTAATTTTGTTTGAAAGAATGAGCAGAGGGTGGCTCCGTGGAATAATGCTGCCTGAGACCAAAGCTAAAAACCTTTGATCATATCCAGTATGTCCTCCCTTTCCATGGCCGGATATAAAATGTGAAGACTCTGCTGAAAACGGCATGGTAGCTGCCCCCGCCCCCCCCCCCCCCCCCCCGCAAAAAGGAGGGGGGGGCTGTGGGATGGAAAAAAATTTGGGGGGGAAGAAAAGGTGGCTCAAGGGATTTCCCCTTTTCTCTTGGAGCCCCCAGAGAAATTTTGCCCGGAAGTTCACGTTGCTGAAAAAACGCATGGGACAGCGGAGGGTTCTAACCGCCTGTATTAAAGAATTGGCTTC
>NW_005871382.1:319975-352332 GCF_000147115.1 Myotis lucifugus
TCTAGTTTTTTTTTTTTTAAATAGAAAAAGGGTTTTCTTCCTAGTCTGCTATTTCCTGGGATTCTGGTCTACCTGGTGCAACTTATCGCAAACTAGAAGAGCTGCTCTCATACACCCGATGACTAGAATGCATCTGGAGATAAATTGTTGCCAGGCGCTGCTACTTATTTTTAACGTAAAATATAAGGTGCCGTGTGCATTTCATGACGCCAACTTGACAAAACTCCAAGTTATAAAACATAAAACGAGGAAGTGATTATTCACATTATAAGAAAGTATCTGCTTTATAAGGAAATTTACTGAATTCGTTCTTTAAATTGCCCTGGGGTAGAATTGAAATAGAATTTGACTCAAATGTTGGTTCACATTCCGGTTGTTGAGATAGCGTATAATGCAGACACTGAGACATGGTTGCACACAGAGTCGTTTGGGGCGCATTAGTAATACGTTTCTGAAAAAGCTCTTGGCCATCCTCCCCATTTCTTATTCCTGTTTCATTATAATTTTTCTAAGTCTGCAAAATGGAATGACTTTTTTTTTTACTCATCTACCAACCCATATAACTCTATTGCTTCACGTCCCTATGAAGCCAAAGACATCACTGAGATTAAATTAGTAAAGGAGACATCTAAAGATGAATAGTAGAAAAATGACCCTTTCTTTAGCCGGATGAGTAGTAATAGTGGTATTATGCGTGGTTTGAGCCTGTGAAATCCTCTCTGGTAGTAAAATTCTGCCAAAGGAAAGCAGATACATTCCTGTATTTCTCAGACCCCAAAATATTATCTACAACTGCAAACACATTGAACAGCCACTCTGACCACCACGCCTCTGTGTTCATATCTCTGTCATGGCACTTCTATTTCTTTAGTGCAATTGGCGTTTTTGTCTGTTTCTCCTAGGAGCTTTTGGAGGGCAGACAGTTTAATTTTCCTCATCTTTGTTTATCCAGTGCCTAGCACATAATATTATTTCACACAAGCTTGTTGGATGAAAGACTCTGGACGCTTTAGGAAGAAACAAGAATTTGATTCTGAGCAAAGCACCTAGATTCTGAGCAAAGCACCTACATAAAGAGGGTGTAACACTGATCTGTTCTCTTTTGTTCATAGAGGCAGCAGTAACGTGGTTCCCAGGCAATGTGGCTCAGTGGTTGTGCGTCGACCTATGAACCAGGAGGTCATGGCCCAGGTTGTGGGCTCAATCACCAGTGTGGGACAGGCAGGAGGCAGCCGATCAATGATTCTTTCTCATCATCGATGTTTCTATCTCTGTCTCCTTCTCCCTTCCTCTCTGAAGTCAATAAAAATATATTAAAAAAATATCAGATAGCATTTGGCTTAGAAATTGTGGCTCTATTTGAATATTAAAAACTATGAAGCATTGGGAGCACTAAAAACAACAAGAAGAAGAGGGTGAGAGGATAAGGAGAAAGAGGAGAAGGAAGAGGAGAGGGAGAAGGAGAAGGGAGTCGGAGCTGAAAATGGTTTCCCCGTTGGATAGAAATATGGGCTCCCAGGTGCTTCTCATGGAACATGAAATACTTCCCACTCTGAATTGTGATTCTCTTTAAAAACACCATACCCGATGTAGCATAGGATTTCAAGCATAGTTGGTGTCAAGAAGAATTTGGAAGGACAGAATACAGAAGGAGATAAGACATAATGGATGTAAATCGATGAAGATAATTGAGCTGGCATAAGCCATGCGTTAGAAGCACCAGATTTCTCATGATCGGGATAGAATTTCCGTTTGGGGTAGGAAAGCAGAGGATTCATCATTAGCGATTCTTGGGATTACAGGACACAATCCTCTTCCTCCCCCTTGAGAATCAGCTGACACTTGGAGATGTAAATCTTGCGGGAACATTCACTGTACTCAAATCTGCCCCCCCCCCCGCCCCATTTAAAAGTGTGCAGCCATTTAACTGAGCATGCCGAAGTGAAACTAAATATACACTTGATCGATTCCCTGGAATGTCAGTCTCCTTTTCGCTTGGGCGATGCATGGCTGGTTTATGAGAACGTGCCGTTAGCTAAGACCTGGAGGGAAGGGGAGTTCTGGAGACAGGTGGCTGGTTGCTCAGCGTTTTCTCACTCTGGGGCTTTGCAAGCCGTTTGATCTCTTGAAATTCTGTAAGGTGGGGTGCATCTAGGGACCTTTTTTTTTTAATGTGGCTGTCGGAGGTGTGACCAAGATTGTTATGGAATGTAGCGTGAGCAGCTGACAAGTGGTAAAACAGTTGATCTCTCTCTGTTACGGGCTGTCTTAATGCTCGAAGCACTCTCGGAGGAGATGGGAAGCAAAGAGATTGATTTTTGCTCCGTTTGGGGTGGGGTAGGCTTGAGTTGTATCGACAGATGCTTGTCCCCAGGGAACTGTAGGGAGGAATGAATGCAGCTCCGGGTCAGACAGGCCCTTTGTCCAGAGGGTTTTAACGAGGAGTGCACAAGGGAAGCTTCTTCCGGCTGACGTTTTGTACGACGAAGAATTACCACCAGTTAGTTGAGAATGTTGGCTGTTATTCTTTCTTTTTGCATAAAATGATTTATAACCTTTGGGATTAGTCAATAACGCAGGGTCACCAATCCCAATCATCCAAAGATCAGAACCCCTGCCGCTGGCTGGAGGAAGGGGGAGGATGTGTCTCCTGATGCGGCCAGGCCCCTCAACGCCTGCCAGCCCATCTGGAAGGATGACATTGGTCTGTAATGGTTGGTTTCCACGGTCCAAGGGTTCCCAGGGGGGAGCTGTTTGGAGTGCGTGGGGTACTTCTTGGAAATATTTATAAAAGAGAAACCAAACGTTAGCATATTGGAGAAGGTACACAGCCAGGACTGACCCATGAAAAAGCAAAGAGGAAGGCAAAGCTTACCTTCAGCGCCTGGGGTATTCCCTTTGGGTGTTAATCTCCCTTTTCTGGATTCTCCGTTTGGCCTGGGAGTGCCTACTGTTTTTAAAAAACCTGAATGAAAAATTATCAACATGTTTCCACATAAAAAAATATAAGCCTTAGCGGGGTGGCTCAGGTTTTCTCTTCTCTTCTCTTCTCTTCTCTTCTCTTCTCTTCTCTTCTCTTCTCTTCTCTTCTCTTCTCTTCTCTTCTCTTCTCTTCTCTTCTCTTCTCTTCTCTTCTCTTCTCTTCTCTTCTCTCTCTCCTTCCCCTGGACATAGCCGTAAACTTGAGGACTGGGGCACCTCAGTGCGGAGTCCTCCCATCACTCAAGCCAGCACCTTGCGATCCTCTGCATTGTCCTCACACATTTGAAATTGCATCTGTTTCTTTGTATTATTATAGCGTAGATGTGGAACACCTCAGGTGAGAGAAATGTTTCAAGAAAAATGATGGCCCGGAAAATTGCCTTAGGGGAAAAAAACACAAAACAAAAATAAAAGTTGTATTTGAAACAGCTGTTAGCCTGTACTTTCCTACGTGCCAGCTATTGTTTTAGAGAATTGTCTTCGGAAAATGAGCTTAAATGATTTTTGCAGGCTCAGAGTTCAACTTAAGTAGCTTGAAGTTCCTTGCATAATTATATGCAAGAGATTTAAAGAACAACAAACAAAAAAAAACCCCAAAGAAATCACACATTTCTTTTCCTTCTCTACTAACGTTTGCCAGTACACAGCTTAATTGAAAATGCTACATTTTTGTGTTTTCTGTTTTTTTTTTATGGCTCAAATCCCTTGAGATGATTTTGTGCAATTTAAAGGCTGTTAGGACCACATTGCTATTATTTATAACAAACTTTCATTGGTTGGTTGGTAAGGTCATTACTGCGACTGAAGTCATCTTTCTCTTCTTAGGGAAAAAATATCTAAGCGCTGCTGACAAGACAGATCATCAGGAGAAAATGGGGCAGCGTGGTTTGTTTTGTAAGCAGCGCCCGTTTAAGAGATACATTTTTAATAGGAGCTTCCGGCGCTTCCGGCGGTATTCCCTCCTGCCATATTTCCTGCAGAAGCTTACAAAGGGGAAAAATGAAACACCTTCAGGTTTTGCCTCAGGCTCCATGTCTTTCTGGCATAGATCTCCGCCTAGGTCAATGTCACTATTCTGTTTGGAGTTTTAAGGCAAGGGACAGAGAGCTATTGAAAAGACATCATTAAACAAGTCTTATAGGCAGGAATGTGCTATTTTAAAAAGTGAAAATGAGGTGAAGTTTTGTTTTTGAACAAAATTAGCTGGTGTAGTGTCAGGAACACCAAACCAGGAGTCAGAGTTGCTAGGTTCTCTGACAGGCGGTGTGTCTTTGGGCAAACTGTTTTACTTCTGTGGGCTTCAGTATACTGACACATGAAACAAGGGCATGAGGCTGCACCCCTGGCTTGTAAATAGTTCTGATGATCACTCACAGGAACAAATACATTCTACATTATAAACCAGCATGTATGTGTACATGTATGAGTAGATAGATAAACATAAATAGAAATTTTGTGAAAACCTAAATACTCTTGCTGTCTCTCATGCTCTGATGTTTTTTAATCTATTCCATTCCATTCTCTCTGATTTAGAGGAAAATGCTGGTTGAGACACATTGAGTTGATTTCACTCACAGGGAACTGCAATCAACAGTTTCATAAACACTGGGTTAAAAGCAGTGTTTAAGGTCTTTTTTCAGCTAGAAAAACTCTGGAGTAGGATAATGAGAGATCATGGGATTGCTCTTAAGTCAGAAAACACCACTTTCCCGTGAATGAGTACTTTTTTGTTTATGAGATTGTCAACATATGTGAGCTAATCACCTGGATTTTTCCAGATGAGAATGTCATTTTCTTCTGCATTTCAGGTGGGTTAGCTCCTGGAATCCTGTGTGTTAGTGGCTGCTGCAGGGGCCACCAGGCCAGCTTTGGGTGAAATCACGACACAGGTGATGTTTGTTTGCAGAATCTCCCTTTGCTAACCCCCTGCTCCGATTCCTGCTTCATTCTAAAAGGTCCACGAGGTAGACAGGGTCATTCTACAGGTGGACATGGGTCGGGCATGTTCTTGGGGAGCCAGCTAAGTTCCCAGCTTGTTTACATCTGAGGATTTACTGGTAGGACAGAGGCCAAAATCCATTTTGAATGCTCGAGGGCAAACGTGTGAAAACAAGAATCAAGTTCTCCAGGCAAATCAATTTCCTCTATTGAAATATTTTTGATGACTACTCTTTCCTGCTCTCATTTTCCTGAGTTCTTGGAGCTAGTGCAATCTATACCACTGCTTCTCAGAGTTATAGGTATGCCATGTTGATGGGTATGCCATGCTAAAAGCATCCAATGAGACTGAGACATGATGCTAAAAGAGAGTTAGTGCATTTATTTACTCCTAATGAACATTGAGGGTCTCTGCTAAGGGGATCAGTATTCACCATACTTACCTGACCATGAGACTTTTCACAGTCTCTTCTAGACTGTAAGCCCAGTGAGGGCAGGAGTTTGTTGCTTTTCTTCATCTAAGCCCTTAGTACCTGACAGATGTTCATAATTGTTTGTGGGATGAACATTGCTGATGGTAAACTATTTGGCGATGTTAAGATATCATGAAAAAGAATGAGTCAGTCTGAAGGCATTGTCTGTGCCTATTCAGGACAAGTGGAGTCTTTTTTTTTTTTTTTTTAATATATTTTTATTGATTTCAGAGAGGAAAGGAGAGGGAGAGGGAGAGAGCAACATCAGTGATGAGAGAGGATCATTGTTCAGCTGCCTCCTGGGGATTGAGACCACAACCCGGGCATGTACCCTGACCGGGAATTGAACCATAACCTCCTGGTTCATAGGTCAACACTCAACCACTGAGCCACACCGGCTGGGCGACAAGTGGAGTCTTAACAGCACATACTGGCAAAGTCTAGCTGGAAGGAATTCTAGCCTTTGAGCATTTCCAGGCCCAAGGACAGGGCTGTCTTCCGACTGGAGTAGAATGGAGAGGACTCTGGCCTCTGAGCACTGATGTGTCCATGGTACGAGATGGCTGTGCTCAGCCAGGCTGGTACGTTAAAGACTGAGGGCATGGAATGCTAATTTGTTTCTCATCAGATTTGGTACTTGCTGTGCCTCATTTGGTTCCCGCATAGGTCTACATAAAGGGTGGGGTAATCATGCAGCACAAGTATTTATTGCCCATTTGAGGGTAATTTCTACTTGCAAATGAGTCTTGTCTACCTCAAGCTTGTGTTTGGTTTTAGCTATTTTGAGTCTCTCTTCCGGAGCCTGGGAATGACCCTGGATACTGATGGAAACTACGTACTGTTGCCCCAAAAAAGGAAGCTCAGGTCCTACCAGTGTCTCTAAGATGACATCCCTGCCACAGCATTCCAGATTTCCAGAATCATTCATGTCAGACACATTTATATACCTTTAAGGTGGGCCAGTGCTCCCCAAAGTGTGTGCCCTGCCCCTGCCCTGTTGTCACCGCCTGGGGCTTCTTGGAGACACTTCGGAAGAGAACTAACTGTCACATAAAATGTGTGATTTCTCCTGATGGGGAATGTGCCCTAGGAGTTTGCAGAATTCTCCATCATGACTCCCTGCAGACTGGTGACCTGAGCACTGAAAGGACGAGGCCTCTGACCCTATCACTCAATACACAACGCTGAGTCTCTGATCTTCTAGACCAGGCCTGCCTTCCTGGCTCCCTTTAGCCTGATCCTGTCTCCCTGGCGAGTGGCTGGAAAGGTTAGGAGTTTATGCAAAGATGTTAATGGCTGAGAATGCTCTACTGGATTCTCTCTTCCAAATAATTGCGTGGTGAAAAGTCTCCTTCGCTATTGTCCATCAAAGGAATGACTCCTGTTTGAATTTTATTTCATTTATCTATTTATTTAAAAAACATATTTTTACTGGTTTCAGAGAGGAAGGGAAAGGGAGAGAAAAGTAGAAACATCAATGATGAGAGAATCATTGATCACCTGCCCCCTGCACTCCCCACACTGGGGATTGAGTCGCAACCCAGGCACGTGCCCTGACCGGGAATCGGACTGTGACCTCCTGGTTCATAGGTAGATGCTCAACCACTGAGCCATGTCAGCCGGGCTCATGTTTGAATTTTAGTTCAGGTCTTGGGGAAAAGGTCTGGGAGAGTCCTGTGCAAGGAGCTTCTATCTCATCCAGGAAAAAGGCTAGCCCTGTCTGGGCATTTCATGATTCACAGGTAATAGTGAAATTGTGGTATTGAATTAGTTTAACTCTTACTGTTATATTACACGGATGGCCCAAATAAGAATGAAAAATAACCAGCATATTGACCTCTCTGCTTAGGCTCTGAAAGGAAGAGTGGAGTGCACCACCGTTGGAAGTAAAGGTTGTGTAGTAATTATAATAATAATAGTAACAAGGCTTAATTTGCATAGCAGGTTACAAGCTTGACAGATTGTGTATATATACATTGTATATTTACATTGTTTATGTATGGGAACATATAGAAACTGTTTATTACATAGTCCTATTTAACCCATCTATGAAATAGGTCTTCTTATTTTACAAGTGAGCACATCAAGGCTCATTGAATGTGACTCACCCGTCTCAATGCATCTAGGACAGTGATGGCGAACCTTTTGAGCTCGGCGTGTCAGCATTTTGAAAAACCCTAACTTAACTCTGGTGCCGTGTCACATATGAAATTTTTTGATATTTGCAACCATAGTAAAACAAAGACTTATATTTTTGATATTTATTTTATATATTTAAATGCCATTTAACAAAGAAAAATCAACCAAAAAAATTAGTTCATAGGTTCGCCATCACTGATCTAGGAGGTGGAAGAGTTGGGTGTATCATTTTTAATTAAACGCCTGGCTGATGTTGCCGCCCAAGTAGGAACTACTACTTTCTGGCAAACATTTTAGTGATGTGTAACACATGTAACTAAAAGGTTCATGTGGTGAATTTTCATGAAGTGACCACAGCCGTGAAACCAGCACCAGGAACAAGTCCAGTTCCTCAGGGGTCCCCCTCACGCCCCATCCCATGTACTGGGTCTCCCCGCCTCAACCCCAGGGAAAACCATTGTCCTATCTTTTGACAGATCTATTACATTTGTGTGTTTTTAACCATTAGATAATTAAAACCATAAAGGGTGTACTTCTTTATGTTTTTTAAAAGGAAGTATTTGGAGCTTATACATATTTGAGTGGAACGTACATATTATTTTAGATGATTTTAATTTATTCTCTCTGATGAGTCCTTTTGTTCTCCCCTGATGAGTCGAGAAGGATGGCTTTGAGATGAGGATGAATACACGTCTGTCAAAGGGAGGTTATGCTTGATTTGGAGCTCGGTTTGAACAGGTCAATTAATCAGATCGCGGTGGTAAAATATTGCCACTTTCAGGAATCATTGCAGGTGGTATTAAATTATAGAGTCTAGTCTTGATGTTTATGAATAACTCATAATAAATAAATAGACTTAGCATTTCTACAGAGTGACTAATAGAGTTTGATTTATTCCCGTGGGCTGATTTACTGTGTTCAATCAGCTGCCAGGGATGGGTGCCAGGGAAGCATGCCAGCGACAAAGTCAAGAGGAGGCATTTCTATTAAGGGAGGACAGGGCATTGCTCTTAACGGATAAAACCCTCAGACCTTTTACATAAACCATGTGGGTCTCATCAACATGGAGAATTTCCTCTGCTGGGCCGTCCGCTTTAACAACTAGGCAATTTGGTTTTCGAACACATCTAGAGAGCTACCATTATGGCTTAAGAGGAAGACACCATAGGCTGTATCTCAGTGCCTCAGTTTCCACATCTGTGAAATGGGGATGATGATTACATTTGCCTCACAGGTGTAAGGAGAGCAAGGATTAATGAGAGGATACATGGAAAGCATTTAGAATTGTACCCGTTGCATAGTAAGCACTCAGTCAGTATCAGCTCCTAGAGACAGGCTAATGTTTAGGTAGAGTATACGGCTGCCCACGTGATGTTTGAGGGGTTTCAAGAGAGTTCCATTCACACAAAGAATTTCTGACAACCCCCATCATCCATAAGAGATTTCCTATTGGTTTTGTTAAGTGTCAGGGCGACACCTCAGAGGGCAAAGAGGTCAGACTAACACACTGCCCATCAGTTCAATCTTTTCTATTATGTTTACTCCTTCTTCCTCGGCCTTCTTATTCTGTAGCTTTGTAGCAGCTGCTAATGCTGACTACTTGCTGTCCATACACAGATCAGCTCTATACACTTGGATCCAATTGTCCATGAGGCAACCTCAATTGAATATGCTACAGGCACCTCTATCTGGACAAACTTGACTTCACCACCTCTCCCCCTTCAACGGGATTCATTAATTAAGTAAGTAAATTACTCATTCATCATGAATATGCTAATTGCCAGTACTATGCTAGGCACTGGGAATACGGTGAGGCACACCTCTGTGCCTTTCTCTTCTTACAAGGACAGCGGCACATTGGATTAAAGGTTTATGACTTCCTCTTAGCTAATTACACCTGCAATTAAGCTGTTTTCAAATAAGGTCACATGCTGAGGCGCTGGGGGGTAGGCCTTGGGCATGTCTGTTTGGGTGGCACAGTGATTCAACCCATAACAATTATATTCCTACTGCTCAGAGATAACCACCTGTACCACTTTATCACCTATTTCCCCCACATCTTTTGAAAATGCAGATGTATACACACATGCAGTTTCTAACCAAACTGAGATGATACTGTATATGCTGCGTTGCAAGCCTGCCTTTTCTTTTTTAAGTTAATGATCTAAGATGATTAACTTTTATTATCTGATTTCTTGGATCTCACTTTGCAACTCTTGCTTTCTGGCTTATTTACTGTGATTTTTAGCCCTTCTATTGGAAATGTGATGCTATAATGCTTTTTTGAGTTGCTAAGCATATTTTCTGATTATTAAAGAAACTTGCTGGGTTCCCTGTGGGGCTAAAAGAGAAAAAAGAAACCGATGTGAAGGCCCCGTTTCATTATGCGCAGTCCATGCAAGCATGTCTTCTGGACGCTCCTGCCCTCATTGACATTCAGAAATTGCAGGCCAGGCTGAGCTCCCACGGTGCCCCCAGTGGAGGAGGCCCGAGGTCAAGCGAGACCCTCCTTTGAATCTCTCTGATCAGATTCAGCGAGCTGTGTGCCTAATGAAAAGTCCCCTCTAAAGGCTCATTTGCTCAGAGGAACTTGTCCTTAGCCTTTCTTCCCTCACCGAACGTGAAACGTTGCAGGGAAAACGCCAAGGAAGGGAGCTCTGCTTAAGCTTATGCTTTGATTAAGCACAACCTAGATAACTGCACACGAGCTAAAGTAAAATGAGGCATGTTAGGGCGGAGAGGATGCTGCTTCATCTTTCCTTTCCATTCCTTCTCTCCCCTTTTCCCTTTTGCAGCTGACCCTGATGCTTTCAGAAATAGAACCATATTTGCTGCCAAAAAATAAAAAATAAAAAAGAATAATATTTGCGATGGCAGCAGTGACTGAATAGGAGCTGTCCATCTGGGCTGATGGAACATTGACCTCCCCCCGCCACCCCCGCTCCCTGATCAGCTGTGTAATCCCTCTGAGACAGGGGTTTCACTCCACATGTTTTATAGAGAGAAAGTGTCAATCATCAATGTGGGAGGAGATATTAGGAATACACTTCCTGCCCAACTGTATAGTTTCCTACTGACCCACCAAGACGCCTGAAACTATGACATTATGCGCTTCTTGGGTTGATGTCACCAAAAGAAAAGCAGGTAGTTGAGCCCCAAACAGGATCCGTCTGGGAGGAGTGTTACTGAGGTGACCCGCAGAAAACATCTCTATGTGCAGTCAGGGTCTAAGTAGGAGACGTATTCATATTCATTGACTCCAATAGTCAGAACAAGGTCTCACGGAAGACTAACATGGGAAGGTATTTCTAAATCCCCAAGTTGTGAGAAATCTGGCGAGGCCAGGGGTGTGAGGGCTGACATCTAGGATGACCCTTCCCTCTCAGCTTATAGGAACTGATCGATAGTCATAAGGAAACACAGCCATGGAAATGGAGGGGGACCCTTAATGTGGCTCCCAGCATCTACTGCAGGGCAGGATGGAGTTGCTTGAAAGACAGACCAACATCACAACTAACAAGTGTAGAGCTAACCTGAGAATAGAGTGAGGCTGAAATGGTGGCAGGGATTTGGGGGTGATTGGTGCATAAGCCAAAGTTCCGGTTATGCTTCTGCAATATACTCATTGGCTGATCCTCTTTACCCTGTGGAATAAGGGGTTTCCACCAGTAAAAGGAGGATGTCCCCTTCAACCCTAAAACTCAATTCCATTTTGTTGGCACTCAAGCCAGAGACCACTGACGTGTGGCTTTCACCCCAATTAGAATGACACCCCCTCTATCCTTCACCAGGGATGAATGATGGGCTTACAGCTTATTTTTTTGTGTGTTCACTTTGAAAAAATCGAAGAAAAGCTTTGACAAATTGGTTTTAAGTAGCACTTGCAGATCGTGTGTTTTGGTAGAGATGGATGGTTGTGGCATGGATGTAAGGAAGGCTCATTCTCCCAGTGCGTTTCTAGGTAAGGAAGGGAGAGAGCCTATGAGGCCATCGGGTCCAATGTCTACGGGACAGGCCCAGCTCTTACCGCTCCAGACAGGCAAGAACCACATCACCCCAAAGTGCAGGTGGAGAGCCACTCGATGGGGCTCTTGCTGATTCAAAGCAAAAGGGGGACCCCAAGTGGTGACAGCTGGTCTAGCAGCACAGTCCCAGAAGCATGATGGGGTGCCTTAGTGGACAGCCAGTAGCTTTGCTGATTTTTAGGATCTCTGGTGCTGCTTTGCTCATTTAAAATTAAACCCAAGAACTTACATACTTATATGCATAGCCTATGGACATGGGCAATAGGGTAGTGAAGACCTAAGGGGGTGACTAGGGGCTGGGAGGAGGGGGAGGAAATGGGATATAGCTGTAATGCTATCAACAATTAATTTTTTAAAAAAATTTTAAGGGGACAGTATCCTCTTGGTTCTCTCTATAGTCACTGTATTCTCCCTCCCTCCCCCCCTCTGCTTCCCTGTCCATCTGACTCCAACCTGCCTATGGGAATGGAAAAGTAGCACCCGTTTAATGAGGTGCTAATACTTTCCAAGGTATCTATTGAGTGTGACCCAGGAAACTCAAGAGGAGACATTCTGGGGACAACCTTGAGCTGAGGTCCTCTGGCGTCCTTGGATAGCGGTAGGCCCTTCGAGCTTGTAGCCCTAAACAGCAAGTGGGGTCCAGGTTGGAGTGCTCTGTGAATCCCCTACCAAACCTGAACTCTTCTTCAGTGACGGGCAGAGTACCACGCTTCTGTCACTTCGTGTTTGTACTCACGTATCATCGCGATGTGCTTGGGAAATGTTTGGAACTCCCCGAGCCACGTGGATTTCTGGGTTGAGGTGAGCTTTGCCAGCTGAGAGCGTTCCTCCCTGGGAGTGCCGGGGAGCATGTGTGGGCAGCAGCGCTCCTCTTTCCCAGGTACTTCCGCACAACTTTCTGTGCCCAGAGTCCAGGGCTGGGTGCGCTGTGCATTCACTGGAAATGTACTCAGAGTCTATTTCACTTGCTCACATGCTAGGAAGTAAGTCAAGGTCCACTTACATAACAAGTATAATTTAGATTGGGATTTTAAAGAAGAAAAACTTAGATTACCCTACAAGCCGGATTGTTTTACAATGTACAATGATAGCCTGCCCATCTCTGAGTAAAAGCAATGGCCCGTTTATCCCATGCTCTATGGGTTCCTCGATGACACCCCCAATGCTCTGACACCTACCCCGGATGTGAGGCTGATGTAGGGGTCACTTCCTCCTGCATCATTAAGGTCGCCATCTTCAATTCTATTTTGCTCAGTGGTTGACCTGCTTAAAAAGACCTGTCTTCCGAGCTTCCATGAACTTCCTGTCAGCTCTTGGGCTTTGGGCTGGGAAAGCAAATACAGGTCAGGCCCATCCTTCCAGTATGTTCTGTCTCACCTGCTGCAGAGCCTGTGTGTGTGGAGGAAGGACCCTGCTTCCAGAACAACTCTCTCTGCATTTGAGGTGCTGATGTATCTTAGCTCAACCAATAGCAGCATTAAAAGAGTCAGCTGAGCTTATTATTATTATTTTTTGCCAGCCTAATGTGTGGGAAATAGAATTTATAGGAAAGAAAATAGGGATGAGATTGTTTCCTTTATAAAACAATTTCACATGGGATTCCTTTTAATCACAACCATGAATGCAGTACCTGATTCATTGTTAAATTAGCTAGACTATTACCAAAAAAAGCGATACACTCTCACCAGGGAAAGGGTCCCTTAAGGACTCAGAACGAAGTTTCTGCTGTCACAGTTTCATAAAGGCAGAAGTAGTCATAAGTGGAATTATCCAACGACTTGTTAATTATTAGTGGGAAACCAACGGCCCAGTATTGCCTCCCACAAAAAGCTAAAAATACCCCCAAAGGAAAACTGAACACAGGAGGTGTTGTTGCCTGCTTACACAGAATGTTGTAAAACGTCACTGTCTCTGTCAAACAGCTGTCAGAGGCTTGGCTGCATCTGTTGCGTTGACTACATAGAGAAGCCAAGAAACGACATTTTACCTGACAGCAGGACCAGAGTGAGCCATGTTTTGACACCGAGATGAGCACCTCCCACTCCCCGGGGGGGGGGGGGGGGGAGGGGGCAGAGGTCCGTGATGCTGACGCAAACACGGGTGCATGTTCACTCTCATTCATGATGGATTTGAATGTTCATTTGGGTGGTTTGTTTACTACCCCAGAACCTGAAATGGAAGATGGGACGTGGCTATTTTTCACACCGTCTACAGCATCGGGATAGCACGTTTTCACACGAAAATCTGGTCACGTAGAGAGCCTGGCTCATAGAAAACGCTAGACGTGGAAAAGCTCCAATTTTCAGAGGAGAAAATAGAGACCCAGGTAAGAGCAGCCAGTGTATTGAAAAGTCTGATTGTAGGAAGGGACCAGGGACACAACGGCTCTATTTTTCTATAATCATGGCCTTGCCTGTAACCATGCTCAGCTGAAGTTCCCTTTTCCAGTCCTCTGTGACATCTCGGGTGCACCCCAGAGCTTCCCAGCACTTTCAGTGATGAGCAACCCCCGTCCAGTGCAGGCCAGTGTAGAACAATCACTGCGGTTGAATTGTCCGTCCTCTCTCCTCCTCACGTGGGCCAGGTTGGTTCTCGAGGACTTGAAGAGGGGAGAGAGCCCGGCCAGCTGTGAAACATGCTCTTCTTCTTCTCACTGCTGCGTCCCCTGCTCCTGGGGTTGCAAATGGCAGGAGGGAGTAGATTTTTTAAAAAGCGTAACTGGGCAGGGCTCTGCAGTTTGTGTGGGTATTGATGCTCAATACTCTCTCCGTGGCAGATGTCCAAACGCTGGCTCCCTCGGGGCAAACGTGTGAGTGTTTTGGAGAATTTAGCGAGGTTGTGTTGACATTGGCTGTGGATAGTCCTTTGCTGTGCTGGTGGTTAACTCCATAGACTCTTCCTGTGGGGTCTCTGCCTGATGACCAGTGCTGTTGGGTGGAGTATTGAGAAGTTTGCTCAAGCCCATTACCATCTGGGGTGGCCACTGTGCCCATGGGACACTCACCATCCGTGTCCTGCTACGCCTTGGGAGTGCTGGTTGCTTTGTAGCTGACTTCTCTCTATCCTGCCACTAAAGTGCAGGGCATATCAGCCAGTCTTGTCTAAGCAAATGTCCAACTGGAGAACCAAGGCCAGAGTCCCCCCCAACCCCCACCTCCCTTTTTTTTATTAAAAAAATTGATTTTAGAAAGGGAGGAAGAGAGAGTGAGAGCAAAAGAGTGAGTGACAGAGAGAGAAACATCTATGTGAGAGAGAGACATTGATTGGTTGCCTCCCGCACATGCCCCTACCAGGGATAGAACCCAGAACCTAGGTATGTGCTCTGACCGGGAATTGAATCTATGATCTTCCGGTGCACAGGACTATGCTCCAACCAGCCGAGCCACACAGGCCAGGGCCAGAGTCCCTTTCTTGGAAGTCCTCTAGCTCTTCGCTTGGCGCTGACACTTGTCACAAAGCCAGTGATTCAGGACTGAGGAGTTTAGGTAAACTGCAGGAGCATAACACAAACTTAAGTGATACAGTCACAGTCAGGAGCTTACAGCACAAAAGGATGGAAAGGAAATCGAAGTGTACTGTAGCCAAAGGTGAGTTACGTTTTCTTAGCTGTGTGGGGATGGTCTTGATCGAAGCCGGTGCTGAGTCCTGCCGCTGCTGTTTCAGAGGCCAGCTTTCCCGGTACCTCTCGGTGATTTATTGCTGTTGGTAATCAATGCACTGCAGTCATGAACAAAATGTAATGGACTGTGCTGGCAGGAGGCACGGCTGTGACTGTCCCACTTAAGGTTTTCTAAAGTCAATGCAGTGGTGTTCTGACCAGTTGAGAAGCTTTAATCTTGCTTAGAAAGAGAAATTGTAATATCTCCTTGACTGTGTAGTCAAGCCATAGCATTCGCCCATTTTCTCGGCCACGTTGTAATCACCTGCCAAGCATATAAGACTCAAAGTGGTCCTTAGCCCCCTGCCTCCATTGATGAGTTAGGTTTACCATTGTTTCATGAATCCTCATGAAGAGTTTTACAAATGAGATGATGTATTTCCATCCAACATGAATGTTCAATGGCTTGCTCTATTAATTAAAGAATAGCTGTGGAACATCCTTTTTGAAAAACGTAGAGCTTATGATTAGAATTTATACAAAATTTCATCACTTCTCAAACTTACCAATAAGAACAACAATGACAGAAAGGGATACTCTAGCTGAGATGCTAGTCCAGTGAATTACACTTACATATTTTTAAAAATGGGCATATTTTATTCCTTAGGATATGCGGTGATGTGAAATTTACAGAAATGTGATCTATAGACACATGGGCACAAGAAAGAAGCCAGGGTCTAAAAGGTGGATCAAAGACATATTTAAGTCAATTGTGTCTGTGACCAGTGTGTTAACATCTCTGTTTACACAGCGCCTTCCCAGGCAGTGATTTGTGTTGTCGCTTGGTGCATAAAGACATATGGTTGGGTAAGGCTATAAAATGTTTTTGAGGAAAGTCACTACATTGCATGTCGTCATAAACCTATATTTTGGCAAGCAGAATGAGCCAATTTGTCTGCATGATTAGGACAAAACTCTAGCAAATCATCAAGATACACAGGAGTTGGCAGCATGGCCATTTTTGGTTGCTTTATTTTTGAAACATATTTGTTTTTCCTCAAAGGGAGAGAAAAATCTAAAGGATTGAATTGCCCAAAAATAAAAAGAAGAGAGAGAGAGAAAGAGAGAGAGAGAGAGAGAGAGAGAGAGAGAGAGAGAGAGAGAAGGTTAGGTGGCTTCTCTGCCTCCAGTGAAAATGACTTCATCTGTATGCAGCATGTTTCATGTTCTGCTGCAAAACCAAACTGTTAATTAGGGGGAAATGTGTGAATGAAAAATTTCTTCCGAATTATGATTCACAGTTGGGAAGGATAAGCACTTAAATGTTAATGACAAAATATTCTTACTGTTCTCCCTGAAAATAAATCCACATATGAAGAGATCATTCCATGATTAAAAAAATTAAATTTGCATCAGGATTCTACTTAAAACTCACCTATGAAATGTCAAGGTCACGCACCGACCCTATTCTGTCACTTAAAGTGGCTTTCAATACAGTCTGATTAAGAAAAAGACCATCTAGACGGGAGTGAACTAGAGGTTGACATTTCTATTCCTATCAATTTTGTGGGCTGTTTCAACTTTTAAAAAAATTTAAACTTACAGAAAGTTTGCAAAGAACTTTGGTATGCCCCTCACTAAGATTCTCAACTATTTCTATTTTTACTACTTTTGCTTTATCTTTCTGGCTCTCTTTCTACAGATACATGTACATATTATTACCCTCCTTTTTTCCTTGAACCATTTGAGGGTACACTGCTTGTCACCTCTAAATACTTTAGAGTGTATTTCCTACAAACAAAGACTGTCCCTTGTAATGCAGTACAGCCATCAAAATCAGACATTACACTGATACATTGCTATTATCTAATCCACCAAACCCTTCCACAATTTTGTAACTGTCCCAATGGTCTCAAGATCCAATCTAGGCTTACCCATTGCATTTAATTATACTGTCTTTAACCTGTTCTTCCATTTGGAACAGCTCCTCAGTCTTTTATCTATTATGGTTTTGACTTTTTTGAAAAGTACAGGTCAATTGCATTGGAGGACGGTCTTCACTTGGGTTTATTTGCTATATCCTCACGAGTGAGATTATGCATTTTTGTCAGGAATACTTTAGATATGATGTTGTATTTTGCCCCACAATCTCACATTTCAGGTGACATTAACTTTTGTCATTTGGTTAGGATGGTGCCTTCCAGGTTTCTTCAATGCAAAGTTCATTAATAAGTATTTTGTACTTGTTAATTAAAAATTAAGTGATAATAGGTTTGATTCTGCTATGAGGTAGAACTATATCATGGATTCCTATTTTATCCAATGGGTTATAATCAATTACTATCATCATTTATTTATTTACTCATTTATTTTTTAAAATACATTTTTATTGATTTCAGAGAGGGAGGGAGAAGGAGAGAGAGAGAGAAAAACATCAGTGATAACAGAGAATCATTGATCAGCTGCCTCCTGCATGCCCCACACTGGGTATTGAGCCTGCAACCCAGGCATGTGCCTGACTGGTAATTGAGCCGTGACCTCAAGATTGATGCTCAACCACTGAGCCACACCGGCTGATCATTATTTATTTTGATGCTTAAATTGTCCCAGATTTGGCTGGTGGGAGCTCCTTCAAGCTGGCTTCTGTATCCTTTAGACATATTCCCATATTTCTTAGAGCACTTCTGTACTTTCTTCCTTAAAAAGATGTTCCGGGTGCATCTAATATATTTCCTTTTGAGCTCTGGTTCTTTTTAGTGGAAAATGGTCTTTGAAAACCAGGATATGGGTGCTACACATGCTTATTGCTACTGAGGTGTCACTCATTTTTACCCTTAGTGGCTAGAGCATGGAGATGAATGTGTGTATATGTATACGCACATGTATGTGTGTGTATTCATTTGGTGGTTTTAAAAGTGTAGTCCCTAGAGCAGCAGCACCAGCATCACCCAGGAACTTGTTAGAAGAGTAAATTATCAGGCTCCACCACAGACCTCTGAATTAGCGGTTCTGGGGTAGGGCCCAGCAATTTGTGTTTTAACAAGCCCCCGACCCCGACGTTACTGCTGATGCACCTTAAGTTAAAAAACTACTGATACATTGATAAATTACATATGTGTGTGTGTGGTGCTTGGATCAATAGATCAGTTGTTTTTAAACTTAAGCATGCATCAGACTATGTATGTATGTATATATATTTGCATCTATATTTCTATATCTTTATATATATATGTATTTAAACCACGAGTTTGCTTTGATACTTCCAATTCCAATCCAAACCAGGGGGCTTAATCTAGACCAGTGGTTCTCAACCTGTGGGTCGCGACCCTTTGGCGGTCGAACGACCCTTTCACAGGGGTCGCCTAAGACCATCGGAAAACACATATATAATTACATATTGTTTTTGTGATTAATCACTATGCTTTAATTATGTTCAATTTGTAACAATGAAATTGGGGTCACCACAACATGAGGAACTGTATTAAAGGGTCGCGGCATTAGGAAGGTTGAGAACTACTGATCTAGACTATTCTTTCCCATATTTACCGCTCCTCCTTTGACAATGAGAAACTTTTCTCTCAGTATTCTCAAGATGTTCATTTGTTTGATCAGTTCCCCTGCAGCTAAGCAAACTCTTGGCCTTGGCAGGGAAATCATCTTCCCTGACTGCCTTCTTCCCTTGGCCCCAAACTCTGCTAGCCACCTTCAGCAAATATTACAGAAAGGGAAGGAGGAAGCTGTGTTAACTTGTAAGATGACAAAACACTATGAGAATCACGTTTGATCATTGTATGTGATGCCAATGTTAGTTGATATTAATTGGATGTTCAGTCTTGATTATCAATTGAGAAATATCAGTAAGTCATTCCTTCGTTAGTTGGGCAGTGTTATTTCCTCTAGGTTCAGTATCATTTTTAGTCATTTGTTCCCCCTTTCCTCATACCTATTATTATTATTAGCTCATTGTTCTCAGTAAATTGAAATGTGTAAACATAAGTCAATTTAGCTTATAATCTTTCTTCTATAAACAGAGATCTGCTGCATCAGCAGTTGATTCTTTCAATTTGTTCTCTTTCTTCTCCTACAGCTCTCCTACACTGATAGAATTTTGTGTAGCAATTGCCATTTTTTTTGTGTATTTATTCAAAAAACATTACTGAGACAGTACCATAATCTTCACTGGGAAAAGTTGAGTCTGAGGTGCTTTTGAGCTGCTCAAATGTAGGTGTCTAGTTGGCTGTTGGGCATACAGTATAGGACTCAGAAGAGAGATTTGGGGGGTAGAGAAATAAAATAGTGAACCATCCCATACATCTAGGTGGCAAGTAAGCCCACACTCGAATGAGCCTCCTAAGAGAAAATCTAGAGCAGTGATTCTCAACCTTCCTAATGCCGCGACCCTTTAATACAGTTCCTCATGTTGTGGTGACCCCCAATTTCATTGTTACAAGTGAACATAATTAAAGCATAGTGATAATCACAAAACAATATGTAATATATATGTGTTTTCCGATGGTCTTAGGCGACCCCTGTGAAAGGGTCGTTCGACCGCTAAAGGGGTCGCGACCCACAGGATGAGAACCGCTGATATAGAGTGAGAAGAGAGGGCCTGGGACAGATCCTTAAGGAAACCTAATATTTTATGGTCAGGGAGAGGACAGTGAATCTGAAAAGAAGGTGGAAAAGGATGGTCAGAGTGTTAGAAGGAAAATTAGTAAACTGTGTGTCATATTAATCAAAGGAAGTGTTTGAGGAAGGAGAAAGTTCAATGATGCTTGCGGGCCAAGGAACTAACATGTGGTTATACGGTCTTTGTACAGGATGTTTCTGTGGAGTAATGGTACTAGAAGGAGCCAGCTTGGGGTAGGTCAAGGAGTGAGTGGAGATGAGGAAATAGAGACAGCAAATAATAATTATTTTGAGGGCTTGGCTTTGAAGAGGAATGAAAAGATAAGAACTGGGTTGGGGGTGGGGTGCAGAGGGAGGAATAATAGTCCAAGTGAGCTGTTCTTCTTTAATGGGAGAGAACTGAACATGTTTAAAAGTCACTGGGGGAAAACTCTGGTTGAGGAGGAAGAGGTTGAATACATAAGGGAAAACTAGATTATAATATGGAGTTTCTGTGAAAGTGGGAGGGGATGGGATCCAAATAGAGTTAGGAGTGGAATTAACCTGGAGCAGAGATGAGGGCTGGGAAAAGAATGAAAAAATGAAGGCAGATGTGGTCGGCTTTTATATTTGTTGCTGGGAGGGTGCGTAAGTGCTTGCCTGGTGGCTTCCAGTTTCCCTGTAAAGTAGGAGAGTTGGATGCTGAAAATAAAGGGAGAGCTTGAGGAGAAGAGTTCAGAGATGTGAGGTGAGCAAGGAAATTTAAAAATAGGTACATGAACTGCATCATAGGACTGATTGGCAGAGTTGAGGTTGCTTTGAGTTGGGTGATTATGTATCTACTAGAGGCCCAATGCATGAAAATTCATGCAAGAATAGGCCTTCCTTCCCCTGGCTGCGAGCACCAGCTTCCTTCTGGCACCCGGGACCCGGGTTGGCTTCCCTTGGGCTGCCCACAGGCACCCGGGACCCAGACTGGCTTCCCTCTGGCCCTGGCTTGGTCAGGAAGGATGTCCGGAATGACGTCTGGAAGACGCCTGGTCTAATTAGCATATTACCTTTTATTATTATAGGTTCCCCTCATTGTGAAACTTTTCAGCAGCATTCAGGGGCCTGGGTCTAGGTTTGGATAAAGGGGATACTTGTGTTCACCTAGGATTGAAGGCAATAAAATGACAGAGGACCTGAACTCTTAGGGTCATCTCAAGGGTATTATCAAAGTGATGTACCATGTGATCTAAGGTAAATAAGTGAAAAAAAAGGGCTTATGGATTGGGGGAAGGCAGAGGAGTCAATGCTCTGGAGGTTGAAGTAGGAGCAGCTACGTGGAGAAGAGATGCAGTCAGAGAGTGTTATATCTGAGTTAATGATTTTGGAGGTGGAACTGTTTTGGATATAACTATGCAAATGGGTGGCTGAAGACCAGGGGTGGAGGAGGTCACTGGAGACAAAGAGGTTGAGTAACAAATAAGCCATGGGGCCTTCCATGTGGGCAATGAAATCACCCAGGATGATGGCTGGGCATGAGTTAAATACTTTAGCAAGGTATCCAAGTCTTCAATGAATGAAGAAGAATGGCCATAGTTATCCATTTTAAGATGCATAGATTTTATTTCACATTTTCAATGTTTGTTAAGTATAGATGCAGCTTTTGGCTATTGATGGGTTTATTTATTTATTGTGGTCATTTTTGTTGCCCTCTTCCTTTTCTTCCCAAGCATTTACATAAAAGACTCATGAAGCTTATAACTGTTGGCTTCTCTAAATTGATGAAGTGTGATATATATAACATACATGTTATACATATACAATATGTATCATAAACAGATTGGCTGCTCTAAATTGAGGAGGTCTGAGATATATATATATATATATAATATATCATATGTAATATTTGTCATACATATATCACATGCATCATAAATAAAATAGTTAAATCATATCAAGCTCTTAACATTTCATTTGGCAAATAATAAGCACTTGGTAAATGGTAGCTATTTTGATTTTTGTATTAGAAACTTCACTGCGGTCCATAACAAAAGAAACACTATAGAAATTATTTTGTGCAGCTTAATAACTAATGAAACAGGCTCTTCTAGAGAACATCTGTTATAAGTCATCTTCAATAAGAAAAAAATCACACAAGGCCCTTGATTTGGCTGCTTGGTATTCTTATTGTCTCTGATTTTGCTTAAGACAGTTGCCAGACTAGAGAGTTCCTGTGTTTTTGTAATACTTTATAGTATTTAATTAGTAAAGAAATGTAAAAAATCCCTTCCTTAAGTATTATCTATGAAATACAATGGCTGAGAATTCAACCTTGGGTGTCAGGAAGCTCAGATTTACAATCCTTGCTTCCTACCAGCCTAAGCCTCTCCTGAATTTATGCTTTACTGTGGCAATCATTCACAATTACCTGCAGAGGATATATGGTATCTCTCTGTGTACAATGCACGCATATTTCTAAAGCCACCTACAGAAGCGACAAAATATTTGAGTTCCAGGCGTTGTTGGGGCCATTGTCTAATGCTGAATTTCTTAACTCATTTGTACTTTGCTGTTCATCAATAACTTTATATTGATGCAAGGTTTTGTGCAGGATGCTTTTTAGGTCATTTTTATTAGTTGCAGAACATGCGGCGTGCTATAAATAGTGTTGTATTTGGAGGAAAATAACTTGGGCAGTTCAGCTTCCTCATAAACAAATCTTTGGTCCCTGTGTTTACCCGTATTTTTCTTCATGAATAAGAAGTCTTGTTAGGGTTATAGAATGTATATGGTGCTAAACTCTAATTTAAGGAGCCACACCATGATACATTCTTGGGTTTTATTTCTGAACTTCATATTTTATACCAGATTGTTTAATATTTAAGATGCCCCAGTTTTCGAATTTCAAATGAAGGGTGTGGTCAGGGACAGTATTGGAGTGTTAAAGGTCAGCCTCTTGAAATTTTGACATGGTCTCCATTTGTAGGTGTAGCCAGCAGGAGGCAAGTATATGAGGCAGGTAAAATTTGTCTTATTTGTCCAAATTCTGAATTACTCTTCAGTCTTATGACTCCATTTCTCTCTCTCTGTAGGAATGCAGAGCTCCATGCTCACTCTATTTTTCCCATCAAAACTATCATGAATGGACCCATATTTCAATTCCACTATGGCTTGTTTCTCAACATGCAGTCTATGAAAATCTATATTAGAGTTATTTGAGAGGATTCTAAAAAATGTAGATTCCCAGTATTATTACTGTATCAGGATATTTGGAGATAGAGCTTGGAAATTTTTGTTATCAAATTTCCCAGGTAAATATTAGGCATGACAACTTTTGAAATCACTAATTGAAAAAATGATCTCTCCAAGGACATTTTTGCTTTTTAATAGGAATTTCTTAAGTTGTAGAATACAACTGCAGTCATGCATTTTTAGGCACTTTTGTGTTTCTGGTGTTTTTCTGATGCCCTAGAAATTAGACCATGGTAGATGGCATGGCCATTTCTGGATAAAGAATCTTGGGGGAAATCTAGTCCGCCTAAACTGAATACTTTAGCTGTTATACATAACAGGAAAATAAATTAATTGGCTATTTTCTTAGAAATCTGATATCATATACAAAGTGATTCTCCAAGTTAAATGAAATAGCATTTGCTTTTTTTCCTCAAGAGAGGAGAAAACTTCACAAAAATCGGATAAATTCACTGGGATGTTAGGGTGAACTTGTGTATGTTTTTGAAACAAAAATGCATCTTTAAAGTAATTATCAGGAAAATAATGAGGTTAAAAATCATTTACTTGAAATATCCAGAGTCACGTCAATGATAATTTTTAGGGATCTCACATTGTTCTGATAAATCCCTAAATGAACTCAAATCACTTTATCACTTTATGGAGGACTGATGTTGACTTAGAGACACAAGAGCTTGGAATATGCTTTCTGAGCAATTTATAGAATTTTTATTTCCTGGGAACTTCAAGGAAGGAAATAGAAGTTCTATAAATTCCTTAGAACACATATTCCAGGTTCTGTGTCCTTAGGTCAACATCAGTCAAATATTGGTGAATTAGGTCAGATATTACCATTTTACAATGATCGCAGTACAATGGCACATCGCCGGGGAACTGGAATTCATCTCTTTGTGAACGTGTTTAGAATGAGCGAGGCACAAAATCTTTATAAAGGCGCATTTTTGATCTAGCCATCCCCTAGATCTCTGAGTGGAAAATTGATGCTCTGTGTGCCACCAGCCTACAGAATGTTGCTTTCCTCTTCACGGTTGACAGGTAGTATCATCAAACAAAAATGTTTTTGGAAAGATTTGGGATTTTGAGGGGAAGGAGAATTGCAAGAGGAGGACGACAAAAATGGGGGAAAGAGATTGGAAAGAAGAGTTTGTACACACTTTTGCCTCCAGCTGGCCCTGTTGCCATCTGTCACCAGGCTGTCTGCATAATGGCTCTTTCCGCTTTGGAGAGACTAAGAAATATTTAATGATACTGAAAAGTAGAACATATGAATCAATTTCATAACTTCATTCTTTACTTATTTTTAATCATCTTCATCCACTCGTCTAAAAGTAATTATACATGAAGAAATAGAATTGGTGAATTTAAATAATAACTAACTTGGCAGGGGGGGCCTGGGTACATTAATTTTATGGTGAGCCATTTGCCTCTGATAATTAGTTTGCTGATATTGATGTTCTTAACAAATCATATAAAATAAATGAGGTTGAAAGATACATTTTTCCAAATTAAAAATAAGATATGATATGCTAGTATGAAACAGTGGAGATTGTGTATTAGATTCTGGAAAGGAGGAGAGGGAGACTGATTTAAAGGATGTTTTATGTAGAGATGTGGACTCAAATAGTGATAACACTTTATACTTAGGGATTGATGAAAAAATCACATAGGGTTCATTCTAAGAAATAGCCAGGGGGTAGTTTATTAAACCCAGTTTTTTCATGATAAAGTTCTGGGAGGCTATACCTGTGTGAGATCAACAGAATTTTTACAGATAAAGACAGCACCTCTGCCCAAGCAAAAAGTAGACTACATCCTTTAGTTCTATTTTCAGATTCTCTCCCCAGTTTCAATGTGATCGTATTTTACTCGCACAATAAGGAGCTATGGAAACTTTGGTATCAGACCCTCATAGAAGCTGGCAGACCTTATCAGTAAGTACTATAAACATAGTTAAGCTTTTAGCAGGCTCATCAGGTAATCAACCATGTCAAGTGCACCTGTATATTTCTTGCTTTAGTTTTATTAAGTTTTGCTTAGTGTCTTTTGCAACTGTTATTTGATGCGTATGCATTTAGGGGTCATGTCTTTCTTGATGAACTGACTCTTTTATGATTATGAAATGTCCCTCTTTATCTCTGTTAGTTCTCCCTGCCTTGATGCCTACTGTGTTTAATGGCGCCACCGTGGACTTCTTAGGCTTAGTGTTTACACAATGCATTTTCCATTATTTGACTTTGAACCTGGTTTATATCTTTATATTTAAAATGCATATTTTTAAAACAGCATATAGCTGTGTCACTTAAAAAAACGCCAATTTCATATTATCTGCCTTTTAATTGGAGTGTTTAGTGAATTTCTTTTTAATGTACAGGCACACCTCATTTTACTGTGCTT
Source organism: Myotis lucifugus (assembly GCF_000147115.1). Taxonomy (NCBI): domain Eukaryota; kingdom Metazoa; phylum Chordata; class Mammalia; order Chiroptera; family Vespertilionidae; genus Myotis; species Myotis lucifugus. Next base: position 345,373 of record NW_005871382.1, read on the forward strand.
TTCTTTATTGCACTTTGCAGATATTGTGTTTTCTGCAAATGGAAAGAGTTTGGCAACACTGTGTTGAGCAAGTTTATTGGCACAATTTTCCCAACAGACTCAGATGATGGTTAGCACTTTTTAGCAATAACACGTTTGTAAGTTAAGACGTATTTTAAAAAAGACAACCTAGATATGTACTCTGACTGGGAATCGAACCCACAACCTTTTGGTGTATGGGACGACACTTCAACCAACTGAGCCACCCGGCCAGGGCAGAAGGCATAAAGGAATTTCTTGATACTAAAATAGTGAAAGGATAGACAGGGAGGATGGCAGTGAGAGGCCTGGACCACAGGTCAGTATGAGGGACGGAACTCTGGAAGACGGATCACTAGCTGCAGCTTCATGGGTACTCGGGCCAATGTCAGAGAAGAAAGGATGGGATTAACTGGTCTACAGTATCTGATAGAGCTTCGTCAGAATAAACGCTGGTTGCTTACTAACATGGATACAGCACGTCAGGGCCTGGGAGACTCAAGTATCACCTGCAGGTACCTTCAGATGGTGCTGAGACTAGGAGGTGAGGCTGGACCTTCTGCTTCCTTCACAGTGACAGTGGGAGGAGCTAGCACGAATCAGAGCTTGGATTCTTATAAATGAAGAATATACTTCACCTGACAGATTCGGTCTAAGAGTGGGTTGGAAAAAGGGGGTGGAGGAGATAATTCTGTTTACTGTCTTAAATGCCCAAGGACATCAAGGTGCCACCTAAGAGGGAAGAAGATACACAGGGGACTTGAAACATGAAATCATATTTGAAATCAGAGCATTTATCACTCATCTTGCTTTCCGGTTCTGAACTGTCCCTCCACTGAATGGCATGTACTTCCTTCCTCCCTCTCTGTTCCTATTCCTTAAATTCGAATCTTGGATAGACTGTTTCTTGCTAAAGCTGTGCCTTCTGCTAATCACATGTCCCAGACTCAGGAGTTAGGGAATTCAAGTCTTGCTGTCACTGACTAAACAACTCACGAACTAAGCTTCAATTCCTTTTTTGAAAATAGAATTCAAGTTCTCTTTTATAAACATTTTAGTTTCTAAAGGCAAAGTATTAAGGGACTGCTTCATAGTCACTGAATTTTAGAGCCAGTAGGAACTGTAGAGACCATCCTTACCTTTAACAATCTTTGTAATTTCATTTGCTTTCAACTTCTAATTATTGTTCCTTTTATGCAAACAGAGCCGAGTGTTGCTGAAAAGTATCTTCTGTTTTCAGCAATGGATATTTTGCTTATTTTTATAGGAACTTTTTGGGAAGGGAAGTTGAATTGGGGCCTGAATAAGGTTTTTGGCTTTATTGATATTCTTTTATTTACAGAATATTGACAGCATGACTGTCTCGAGAAGTTACTGAGAACCAACTGCAAAGGATTCTCCCAGAAACCCTTCTCACCTTGATAATTTGTGCTAGAAAGAGCTAAAATAAAAAAATCCCAAGATACCTAAGATATTCTACCACAGAACACGGTAAAACCCTTAACATCTTAGGTATCGATTTAGCTGGTTCCATTTAGCTCCTCCTTCATTCAGGTGGAAGAAGGACTTTCCCTTCCACACCTCCATCAGATTTCCAAGGCTCTGCTTACTTCTGGAAATTACAAGTATAACTTGATTTGTCCACCCAGGGTAAGTCAGATGGGCACGAAACAAAATCTTAGAGTGCGGACAGGTGGTGTTCTTTGGCTGCAGGTGTAGGAAGCCGGCTGGATGCCCACTGGAAGGACAGTGTGCAGAGCAATGGATAGAGATGGGGGCCTGGTGATGGATGGTGCTTGTTCCATGGAAGCCCTCTGGATACTGAGTCTGCTTTCATTTTCTAGTCTCATCTTCCTGGGCTTCACCTACCTCTCTCAAGTGCCTCCGATCTGGGGTCTGTGCTGGGATTGGTGCTGAAGCCAGTGGGGGAGTGGTTGAAGAGATTTATTCATGTTTTCTACAAAATGTAACTTCTGCCATGAGGTGGTTTTGTTCTTGCTGTTGTTTGTTGTTGTTGTTCTCCTAACCCATAGACTTTCAAAATTCAAAAACCAATAAGGGGCTCCTTTTTTCCTATGGCTTTTGCCTTTAAATTCTTTCCCAATGACAACAAGCACAGAATAGTTTAGCTGCTTAAATGGGGAGCTAAAGCAAGGAAAAAAAAACACTGGGCAAAATCAGATTTACTAACAACGTCAGCAAACCAGATAAAATACTCTAAAAGCAATAAAAATAAGCTAAATAATGCACCTCAAAAAATGCTAAAAGTTATCTGCCTCTTTATAAATACTGTTCAGTATCTATTGGTGTTTTATTTACCTTAAACTGTGTCAGAAATACAATCTTTGTAAAAAACAAACACAAAACCAGTTGAATGGTTGAAAAAATTGAAAACAACCATTAAATAATTGTTTGATATGATTCATTTTTCCTTCAAACTGCTTTTGAGATACATTTGTAGGTAAATTTTATAGCCATTGCTATAAATTTATAGCTTAGTAGTTTCTATTTATAAATTTCTTAAATTATATTTCTGAAGTAAACTTAATGGTTTTCAGCTGTGTGTGTGTGTGTGCCCATGTGTATGCATGTGTGTGTAGACTTTTGGTATTTATTTATTTATTTATTTATTTATTTATTTTAATATATTTTATTGATTTTTTACAGAGAGGAAAGGAGAGAGATAGAGAGTTAGAAACATCGATCAGCTGCCTCCTGCACACTCCCCACTGGGGATGTGCCCGCAACCAAGGTACATGCCCTTGACCGGAATCGAACCTGGGACCCTTCAGTCCGCAGGCCGATGCTCTATCCACCAAGCCAAACCGGTTTCGGCGACTTTTGGTATTTATACAATGATCTCTCACTCAAAATTCATGAATAAAAATGAGAATGTGAAGACATTTGTTAGAATATAATTAGAGCAGGACACATTATATTTTACTACATGTATGTTTATGTGCTATTACTCGCTATGCTTCCAAGATTTAAGATAATGCTTGGTTCTAAAAACACTGAACAAGTTTCCTTAGGAGGCAGATTCTAGGGTGGGCCTTGTGAGACCTGGTGTGATCACTATGTGTGCTAAACTCTTTCCTTAGGTGTAAGGATTTTCTTGGACTCTAGGTGTCTTAGTATCATTTCAAAGTCATATACTCATTTTGGCTTGGGGGACTTGATTCTGGGAATGTAGAACTAATGAGAATTAGTATATATGGTGTCTTTAGGTCATGAACTTCAGGCAAGTCAATTCACTGGCTCGGGTCCCAGTCTCTTTAGCATACAATGGAAGGGTTTGAATGCCTAACGTCCTCTCCAGCTCTAAAAGTCAACATTTCTGTCTCATTTTATATAAATATCATAGAAAGAACTAGAGAAAAGGATGGTGTCCTGAAACACCATGCGTTTCACTTGGGCTTCTAGGCAGGGTTCCATTGAAATCACTTTGGACAGATGCTCTATCTAAGCCTTTCTACAAGCTCTTCAGGGACCATTCGTGATAATTCCTCCTGCCATCTAGCTCTATTGAGAATTTTATAGTGTCTGATGATAGTAATAATATTCTACCCTTTGGCCCTCATACTGCAAACTCCAGAAAAATAAAATGATTATATCTTCTATTATTATTATTTTACTAGAGGCCCGATGCACAAAATGTGTGCAAGAGTAGGCCTTCTTTCCCCCGGCTGCCGGCACCGGTTTCCCTCTGGCACCCAGGACCTGGGCTTCCCTCACAGCCCCGGCTTCATCTGGAAGGTTGTTCTGAAGGACATCCAGTCTAATTAGCATATTACTCTTTTATTATTATAGATATTTCTGATATTTTATTGACATATTGAGGTTTTTAAAGCAAAGGGTTTAAATTTAGCAAACAATAGGTTATAAGTAGCATAGAAGCATGGGTTCTTACTATATTCCTATCTCACAAATATTTTTGGTTTAGTGACTAAACATATTTGAAACATAGCCATGAATATTTTCCAATCAAGACATCTGTTTCAAGTGGGAATAAGGTACTTGAGGGAGTGCATTAGTTTAGAGTGGCTTCTCATTTCAGGCCAACTTGAACCACTTGCCTGGGATGAGTTGTAATTTTATCCAGACAAATGGTAAAAACTTGTTTGCAATATTATGATCGTTTGAGTGTTTACTGAGTAGGACTCTTATCTGTCAAATATTATATATCTGATATCACTAAATATATAGTGATGCCTCTGTGGATGTCCAATAATATATTTGCAGATGATGAGGATGAATGTATTTTTCTAATATTTACTCGGGTAAGATCACAATGACAAAATTGTTTATTTTTCTCAGAGCTAGATTATGAAACTAAGATCAATGTGTTGAGCCCTAGTTGGTTTGGCTCAGTGGATAGAGCGTCAGCCTGTGGACTGAAGGGTCCCAGGTTCAATTCTGGTCAAGGGCACATGCTCAGGTTGTAGGCTCGATCCCCAGTAGGAGGCAACTGATCAATGACTCTCATCTTTGATTTTTCTATCTTTCTCTGAAATCAATAAAAATATATTTTAAATTAAAAATCAATCTGTTGAATATTGAATTGTGTTATGAAGAAAGGCAATATCTTGTCCTAAAGTTGATCTGTACAAGCTTATTATTATTATTTTTTATTGTGGTGAGAAACATATAACATGAAATCTACTATCTTAACCATCTCTAAGAATACCATATAGCAGTGTTAACTATATAAACATTGTTGTTCAACAGATCTCTAGAAATTTTTTATCTTGCAAAACTGAAATTCTATACCCACTGAACAACAGCTTCTCTTGTTCTTCTCCCTAACCCCTGGCAACCATCCTTTTACTTTCTGCTTCTAAACAAGCTTATTCTTTTTATACCAAAGCCTTCACCCTCTTCTCCCTGCCTAGTGTCTATAAATGATGCCGCTGTTCACCCAGTTCCCTCGATTCATATCTCTGCAGTTTATCTTCAGCTCCTACATTGACTTTATCATGGATGTAAGGTAACTGTCCAGTTGCGTTCTTTCAATAGTCTCATCATTTTGCTTTCCAGAACAATATACTGTCCACTCTGCCAATAGCCTCACTCTCAGTAGTAACCTGCCTCAGAGTTTCAGAATATTTTCTCCTGTTACCTTTGAAAATGTTCGATGTGGAGCCGTGGGTTACCAGCCACCTTCACGTGTGGCCTGAGGCCATTTTTTCCAGCCATACGTTGACAGATGGGTTGGTCTCTGCAGCAGATAGAAGTAGTTAAGCCCCATGGAAGGTTAAGCCTATGCAATCCTGACTATATGCTTGATGGAGAATAATAAGGTCTCAGCACCATTTCAAGGTTCTCAATCATTTAAAATAGATGCTAGGTTTGATATGGTAGTCAGTCTCCATCAGGCGTATCCAGAAAACCTTGAATCACTCAATTCAGCAAGCCTCTGCTATGGTCATTCAATTCAACAAATCACTGCTCATGTGGCACTCATGATAGCAATTTGAGTGGCGAGCAAGCTTTAGAATGGCTTTGTTCCCTATTGAGGACATTTCTCGTGAGCGTTTGAAGGTTTGACGAACTTAGTCCGAATTTTGTAGGGCATGTTGGGTGCCTGCGGTGCTGCTGCTGATAATTTATGTTGCATTTTTATTTGATAGGGTTTATACTTCTTTTATGATTCCTCATAAACTCCTCATGAAGTACAGAACATGTATAGGAGGCTTTTTCTATAAAGGAATGAAATAAGGATTTATAAAGCTTTAATAGTTTTAGATAGTAGAGGTAGACATTTTATCTCGGGCTTTAGCCTCCCGAGACATTTGACCTTGTGAGTCAGCATTTTGTATAATCTATATGGAGATGAAAGGCTTCCTTACTGAGTCACACAGGAAAACCATTTGCATCTATTGGCTCTCTAATGCAACCGTTTCCAGACCAGGTTGCATAAGAAATACCGGGGGAAGAACTATGAACATGCAAATTCCCAGGTACCATTCCCTCAGATTCTTACTCATTCATCCATTGGGTCTAAGAACCTACGTAAAATTTTTTTTCATTGTTGTAAAATATGCATAACCTAAATTGGACCATTGTAATTATTTTTAAGAGTACAGTTCAACGAAGTAAATTCATATGGCTGTTCAACCATCCCTAGTATCCAGCTCTGGAGTTGAGTAATCAATCTTCTTATTCAACAACACCCTTTGTGATTTTGAGGCAAAGAGATTCCACCATATTTTGTGACACATTGATATAAAGCAATAATAGTGCACAAAAGATTTTTTACACGATCAGGTCCAGCATTTAGAAAACAGATCAATCCCAAGCTTCTAGATCAGTTATCTCAGGCAAAATGATGTTCCTAGAACCCAGCTTGTACCATTGCCAAAAATTATACCAATAACATAGGCAACCACTGAGCCATGCTGGCCTGGCAGATCTTTTTTTTTTTTGAATTCAGCAAATTCAAATTTTCATTTCCTATGTCCAGCACGCCGGTACTAGTTTGTGTGTGGATTCCAATTACTGATGAGGCGTCCGTCTTCTCTTGTGAGTGGGTATCTTTAGCTTTACACTCAGGAGCTTCCTAGGCCTGCATAAACCTGTCTCCTAAGAAGAGTTTCCGTCCATAAGTAATGAAGTCAGTCAGGCCAAACTAGAGACTACGTGGTGGCAACATGACTCGACTTCGTGGACAAACATGAATTTAATGGTTAGTCCACAGAGCAAAGGGTCGGCACTAGTAATGCACAGCTAGGACCACCTCAGTTCTCTGCAATGCAGGCGTTCTCACCCGGGGACAGTCAACATTTCGGACTGAATCATTCTTCTGCGGGGAGCTGTGCCGGGGTTCTTGTCTCAGCATCAAAGAAGGGTTCAGGAATCTGGAGAAGGCTGTGCGTAGATTTAATAGGAATCCAGAGACTAATAAAGAGTCCGGAGATGAGATATAATTTTGAAAGGCATTGT